>NC_053026.1:71553813-71815232 GCF_003073215.2 Triticum urartu | reverse complement strand
AAAACCAAAAAACGTCAGTAAAAACATGACGGCCGAACAAGATCAAGTGTTCGGTGCCAACCCGAAAATTGTGCTTCTGTCATGTTTTGAAAACGACCAAGAAGAAAACACATTTACAACTCATATATAAATTTTAAGTGCCCCCAAGTAACTTGGGTAAGAATTTTATGTATAATGATTGTATGTACCGAAGTACTTATATCATATTTGTGTTCACCCGAACTTTAAACGCGTCTTAACCGACCGTCGGCTTCTCCCTCTTCGGCCAAGGGCCGAAAAGTGTCATGTACTCCGCGTGTCGAGAGTATCGACGGTGTTTCCGATGACCAGGCAATCAGGCCATAAGGCTGTAACAGACAAAGCGCGCTCAGGGAACTTATCCTATATTACTAACGAAGTGTAAGAAGCATCTTCGAAGAAAATAGTACCCCTGCCGATACCTTTCTTCGGTGCTCATTATTACTATGAGACTTGTGCAATAGATTTTTTGTACTCATGAGTTCCGTCGTGTGCCGACCATGATTGAAAACAATAAGAGCGCTAGCTTTCGGCTTCACCCAGTCTGAGGTCAGAGCTCGGATGACCCGGTCGTGACAATCGCAGAGGTGCTCCCTTTACTCCCTAGCCGAACAATCGGGAACGTAGGGGTAAGCACAGGAGCCAGGCAACCCAGCTTGCAAATCTCTTAGGTCAATATGGTGCATATTGTGGCATAATACACGAACAAGGAACGAAGCCGTACAAGTATAATCATATGCAAGAGGAAACGCCCCATCAAGGGAGCCCCCAAGTAAATGGGGTATTTGAATTTGTGTGTCACAAACAAAGTTTTGACAAGGAGATTCTCTACAAGCAACTTTTTTTCTTTCAAAAAGGTATAATGCTTGGTCGAACCGAACACAATTTAAAAATTTAAAACTTTGAGCATGAATTCAACTTAGCTGGTTAATGTGTTCGGTATTGATGACTTGGCCCGAGCTTGATGCGGGACAAGGTTCCATCCCCTAAGCCGGTCCCAAGGTGGTGGAGCAAAGAGCTCGGCACTCTGAAGTGGTGACATAGCATGGTCAATGCGGGCCGGCAGAGTGATGCCGAAGTCCCTGGCATGGGGTAATGAAGTGTTGACGAAGCCCCCCGTCCAGCCGAGGTGACATGGTATGTCAGTACGCCGAGTTGACGATACTGCCTAACCCGGATCATTTTCCTGTGCACAAAAAATAGTGCAAACCGGAGATAATAGTAATAATAATAATTAAAAAAATCATTGCATAATAAATAATTTATGCAAAATGAGTAATAAAAGAAATATGGCCTGGCGCCGAAGTCAATGTCGATGGCAAAGCCTGAATTCACAGGTCGGTCCGAGTTTCGGATACGGCGTTCGCCGGACCATGTACGGAAACTGACCAAACCACCATGCGACCATCCTTAATGTGACCATCATTTGATAGACCTGTGTACATATGATGAACAAACGAGAGTAATAATTCCTTGGAAAAAATGAACCCGAACAAGCAAAAAATACTAGGATTAATAGCACCTGGTTTATTTGTTGTAGCAATCCGAAGAAAGGTGATTCTGAAAATTGGGACTCGATCCGCACACCCATTGCCCGATGGGCGATAAAGCGATGGTATGGCGATGCTGGCAAAGGTTGGCTCGCCGAGGCAAAGCCCTTGGTCTAGCTAACGTGATAGAGCTGGTCGGCTAGTGACGCCGAAGTCTCCGGAGTAGGTTGATGAAGAGATGGCGAAGCCCCCGGTCCAGCCGAGATGTCGAAGCCTCGATGTCAGCCGATGAGTCAAAGTAGGTCGGCGTGATGGACACCATCTTGAAGAAGCAATAGTGCGGCCCTGTCGATGCAGGTCGTGACATGGTCGATGCCGGCTTGATGAAGTGACCGTGCGGCGATGCCGTTATGCCCGCTCCGTGTAATCCATGGGGCGGCGATGTTGGTGATGATTTATCCTTCGCGATGCCGGACTCTTGTTTGGTTTGCTGAGATGATGATTCGAAGAAGTTGAGCTCGGCTCAACAAAGCGACGACGTGTCTAGCGCAGGTCGGCAGCCTTGGAGCAATATTGCCGGACTGGTTTGACACCAGCATGATGATGAAGATGACCTCAGGGGAGGCGTAAAAATTTATGGGCACGTGTTTAAAAAAAACGCACAATACCCTAGAAGAGAATTCCTCTAAAAAGGTTGTCCAATATCACGTTCATAAAGAAACATGAACTCGGGTCAGATCCGTATTCACGTAGAAAACGGATCTGAAAATTGGTCCACTCATTGGAACGTTCCCGGAGTTTGAACCGTCGGATCGAGATGAAATTTGGAGGGGCGGTAGATATGGGAATGCCGCAGTAGATGAACGGTTGGATCTTCCAAAGGACCTCTGAGCTGGGCTATGGAGACCACATCCTAAACTCGTCCAGATTCCCATCCAGATTTGACAGGGCTCCGGTAATATCTTAAATTGTCAGAGATTCCTCCATCGGAACTCGACGAAATTTTGCATGGCTGTTGTAGACGTAATTATGCATTATTTCATCGAAGCAATCGTCAAACCGACGCTTGAGGAGGTGGTGACGGCGAATACAAGTTCGCTGTCCATAAAAACAGCACGGCCGCCCGAGGGCAATGTTGACGTTGAGCCCTCGAGCTCCATGGATGACTCCTCTATGATCATGATAGAGATCGGAGTTGATGTTGAAGAAGGCCCCCGTCCAAACTTGAGGATCGGAGATGGAGCACGGTCCTCGGTCGAGCCAAGGTGACCAGTCAAGCCGGCGACGAAGATGCCGGCGTCGCAGTTGACCTACGGGCGAGCCATTGATCCTTTTGCCGATCACACAGCGAAACTCTCAATGAAAGCACCAATGTCGGTGTCAAAACCGGCGGATCTCGGGTAGAGGGTCCCGAACTGTGCGTCTAGGATCGATGGTAACAGGAGGCAGGAGACACGATGTTTACCCAGGTTCGGGCCCTCTTGATGGAGGTAATACCCTACGTCCTGCTTGATTGATATTGATGATATGAGTATTACAAGAGTTGATCTACCACGAGATCGTAGAGGCTAAAACCCTAGAAGCTAGCCTATGGTATGATTGTTGTATCTGATCTATCGACTAGCCTGGCCTCGGTTTATGTAATGCACCAGAGGCCTACGATAACAAGAGTCCTAGCCGAATACGCCGGTGGGGAGGAGTCCTTGTCTTGATCACCAAGTCTTGTGGAATATTCCATGTATGCGGCAGCTGTCCAAACTGGCCCATGAGTATACGGCCATGGGGTTCCTCGGCCCAATCTAACAGATCGGGAGACGACGTGGTGAGTACCCCCAGTCCAGGACACCGTCAGCGGGACTTAGAGCGGCGCCGCTGATGTCAGCGCTTGGGTTGCTTGGAGGGGGCATCCTCCGCTGTCTCTTTGCAATTGCCCTCTTTGGGTGTATCCACCATGTATATGTCATGTGATGAAGTGGCTGTCCAGCGCCCTGTGGGCGTTGGTTCCTGTTCGTCTCCTGCATCTTTGTTCATGCCGTAGATGTCTTCGGAGTCGAAGTTAAGCATGTCGGTTAAGTCGTCGACAGTGGCTACCAAGTGGGTGGTGGGTGGGCAGCGAATTTCTTCGTCGTCCGCATCCCATTCTAGCCGAACATAGTTCGACCATGGTTCTCCTGACAGGGAGAGAGACCTTAATGAATTTAGCACATCGACGAAAGGTGAGTACTGAAAGATATCCGCGGAGGTGAACTCCATGATCGGCGCCCAGTCGGGTTCGATGGGCACGGATATAAGAGGCTCGGAGTCCGTGGCCGGGGGTGAATCCAGTGGTTCGACAACACGGCTCTCGTAAGGGGTGAAGTCAGCGTCTGGCTCTATCGCCGCTGAGAGCGTGGCCTCCGTGGCGGGGTCTATCCCTCCGTTCTCGGACGGCACGATTTGCTCCGGATTGACGACCGAAGAAGTTGCAGATGCGATCTCCCGAATACTGTCAGACGGCAGAGTTATGTCATGCTCGTCGTGACTGTGCGGCACACTTGACATGGGCTCGAATCCGTCAAAAATCAAGTCTCCGTGGATATCGACCGTGTAGTTCAAGTTTCCGAATCTGACCTGATGGCCAGGGGTGTAGCTCTCGATCTGCTCCAGATGGCCAAGTGAATTGGCCCGCAGTACGAAGCGATCTGTCCAGGGAGGAAAACCTCACCCTGGACCGCATCGCTACCGATGATCGAAGGAGCCATCAAGCCTAATGGTGACGGCACAGTGGAACTCTCAATGAAAGCACCAATGTCGGTGTCAAAACCGGCAGATCTCGGGTAGGGGGTCCCGAACTGTGCGTCTAAGGCGGATCGTAACACGAAGCAGGGGACACGTTGTTTTACCCAGGTTCGGGCCCTCTTGATGGAGGTAATACCCTATGTCCTGCTTGATTGTTCTTGATGATATGAGTATTACAAGAGTTGATCTACCACGAGATCGTTGAGGCTAAACCCTAGAAGCTAGCCTATGGTATGATTGTATGTTGTCCTACGGACTAAACCCTCCAGTTTATATAGACACCGGAGGGGGCTAGGGTTACACAAGGTCGGTTACAAGGGAGGAGATATACATATCTGTATTGCCTAGCTTGCCTTCCACGCCAAGTAGAGTCCCATCCGGACACGGAACGAAGTCTTCAATCTTGTATCTTCATAGTCCAACAGTCCGGAGACCCCCTAATCCAGGACTCCTTCAGGCGTAGACTAGCGGCGGTAGGCAGCTGGCGATGAGGAGGACGATCCGGAGACCCAGGGAGGCATATCAGGCTGAGCGCGGGCGAAGGGGTTCAGAAATTTTTTCCAAATTTTGGCCCGGGGATATATATAGCCTGACCCTGTCGGTGTGACCGAGTGGAACAACTCGGTGGCACCGAGATTCATAACTGCAAGCAGTTACTGAAACTCGGTGTGACCGAAAAGTTCAAATCGGTTGCACCGAGATTGAAAACCTAGATCGATTTAGTGATCTCAGTATGACCGAAATGAATGAATCGGTCAGACCAAAACGCACAAAGAAGTTTTGGAAGTTTAAGTCTATGATGAATCGGGGACTCCCAGTGCTCCTCACACAAAGTGGTTCGAATCTGACTTGATCAAACTTTGTGATGTAGCATGAATAGAGTTTGAGACAAGAAAAGCATAGATAGCGAGAGAAGGTTCTTAGGCATTCTTGTCCATCCACTTGGCAAAATAAAAAGGAACCAAACAATCAAAACAACAAGTGGATGTCCTTGAATGAGTAAATTATGCAACCAACATTCTCACACAATAAAATGGCAAATGAAATATGTGGCAAAGCATGCACAACCAATTCTAGCATCTATCAAGCAATTGGCGATGACTAGGTCATCTATATATGAGTATATTGACTTAGGAGTCAAATGAGAACATTTGATCATAGGTCATACTCATCGTTTAAGCACAAGTGGGGTTACCACTTTTACATAAGGCGTTGTTGTGTTCACACCATTAGAGTTGCTTTAACTCAATTTTAGAGTAAAGCTCCCCCTAGATGTGAGATCCCCCCTAAGAGGGATGAACTAACCTTGGGTTTTGTCGATGAGGACTTCATGTAGGTGTTGAAGATGTGGATGCTCAATGTTGATGTAGATCATTTGGAGCAATCCTTTGGAGTGAGTTGCACTTTCAATACCTACACGGGTTAGTCCCACAAGGAACAAACAAGGATATCCATAGACATAGAGTGATGCACACACAAGATGATGTCTATAATAGCATTAGGTTACCTTGTCCTTTGTCTTACCAACAAGAGGGTTTGTGACTCCTTGAACTAGTGCAAGATGTGGAAGTTGATTGCACTTGTTTTTGCCAAAATGATAAGAGTGAAGTATGTTGGCGGAGTCACCCTCAAGAACTCTCTAGTTCTTCTTCTTCGGGATCCACATCATCTTGATGGGAATCCTTGGAGTTGTAGTCATACTTTATGAAGTAGAACTTGATGTAGTCTTGGGAACCCACTTGACCAAGGCCTTTGGTGCTTCTTCAAATTCATCAATTTCCTCCTGAAGCTTATCCTTGCCTTTTTGCTTGTGGCCTTGTGGTGGAAGATCATCTTGAGCTTGTGTCCCTTTGAAGGAAGTAGGATCATACTTCTTTTGTTGAGGAACAAACTTCGTCTTGGGGTATTGATCTTCTTCCCACTCAACTCCATTAGCATTGAACTTCCGTTCAAAACCAACACGTTGGTTCTTCCAGTGTCTTCCTTGCTTGCGTACAATTTCCTCGAATTGCTTACTCCCGGCAAGGCTCTTGTAAACACCTTTCTCTATAATTCCCTTCAATAAGCAATTTTCTTTCTCAAGTGTAAGTTGGCTAAGAGAATCATTAGTGGAATCAAGAGAACTACTGGAAGCAACAACATTGGTTTTAACATGATTATTGTCAGTACTAGAGGAAAAATATTTCTTGTTCTTGTTACTAGACTTGACTTGAGGCATGTAAGTGGATAAGAGTAAACGCTTGGCAATGTAAGAAGAATTTTTCTTGCGAAGATCATCATTGATTGCTTTTAAGAACTCATGCTCTTGCTCAAGGTTGAGCTTTTCAAAACATAATTTCTCATGAGTCCTTAAAAGTTCTCGATGATCTCCTAAGATAGTTTCATGAGCTAACTTAAGAGTGTTTAGTTCTTTAGTTAGAAACTCAACCTTCTCCTTATCATTGTCATTCGTTTTATCTTGATTAGCATGATTAATTGACGTTTCATCATAGTATTCATCACTAGAGTTGTCAACAAGTACATCATTATCACCTAACAAGTCATCTTCATCACTATTGAAATCAACATACTCGGGGTGTGATACCTTTGGGCCTTCAACCATGAAGCATTGTTGGTGTCAAAACCGGCGGATCTCGGGTAGGGGGTCCTGAACTGTGCGTCTAAGGCGGATGGTAACAGGAGGCAGGGGACGTGATGTTTACCCAGGTTCGGGCCCTCTTGATGGAGGTAATACCCTACGTCCTGCTTGATTGATCTTGATGATATGAGTATTACAAGAGTTGATCTACCACGAGATCATAGAGGCTAAACCCTAGAAGCTAGCCTATGGTATGATTAATGTTGTCCTACGGACTAAACCCTCCGGTTTATATAGACACCGGAGGGGGGTAGGGTTACACAGAGTCGGTTACAAGGAAGGAGATCCACATATCCATATTGCCAAGCTTGCCTTCCACGCCAAGGAAAGTCCCATCCGGACATGGGACGAAGTCTTCAATCTTGTATCTTCATAGTCCAACAGTCCGGCCAAAGGATATAGTCCGGCTGTCCGGAGACCCCCTAATCCAGGACTCCCTCAGTAGCCCCTGAACAAGGCTTCCATGACGATGAGTCCGGTGCGTGATACGTCTCCAACGTATCTATAATTTTTGATTGCTCCATGCTATATTATCTACTGTTTTGGATGTTTATGGGATTTATTATACACTTTTATATCATTTTTGGGACTAACCTATTAACCCAGAGCCCAGTGCCAGTTTCTGTTTTTACCTTGTTTTAGGGTTTCGAAGAAAAGGAAAACCAAATGGAGTTCAATTGACCTGAAACTTCACGGAACCCATTTTTGGAAGGAAAGAAGCCCAGAAGACTTGAAGTGCACGTAAGGGAAGCTTCCAGGAGGCCACGAGGTAGGGGGGCGCGCCCACCCCCCTGGGCGCGCCCTCCACCCTCGTGGCCCCCCTGACATACTTCTTCTGCCTATATATCTCCATATACCCTAAAAACATCCGAACACACAATAGATCGGGAGTTCCGCCGCCAGAAGCCTCCGTAGCCACTGAAAACCAATCTAGACCCGTTCCGGCACCCTGCCGGAGGGGGAAATCCCTCTCCGGTGGCCATCTTCATCATCCCGGTGCTCTCCATGACGAGGAGGGAGTTGTTCTCCCTCGGGGCTGAGGGTATGTACCAGTAGCTATGTATTTGATCTCTCTCTCTCTCTCTCGTGTTCTTGAGGTGATACGATCTTGATGTATCGCGAGCTTTGCTATTATAGTTGGATCCTATGATGTTTCTCCCCCTCTACTCTCTTGTAATGAATTGAGTTTCCCCTTTGAAGTTATCTTATCGGATTGAGTCTTTAAAGATTTGAGAACACTTGATGTATGTCTTGCCGTGCGTATCTGTGGTGACAATGGGATACCACGTGATTCACTTGATGTATGTTTTGGTGATCAACTTGCGGGTTCCGCCCATGAACCTATGCATAGAGGTTGGCACACGTTTTTGTCGTGATTCTTCGGTAGAAACTTTGGGGCACTTTTTGAGGTTCTATGTGTTGGTTGAATAGATGAATCTGAGATTGTGTGATGCATATTGTATAATCATACCCACGGATACTTGAGGTGACATTGGAGTATCTAAGTGACATTAGGGTTTTGGTTGATTTGTTTCTTAAGGTGTTATTCTAGTACGAACTCTAGGGCTGTTTGTGACACTTATAGGAATAGGCCAACAGATTGATTGGAAATAATAACTTTGAGGTGGCTTCGTACCCTACCATAATCTCTTCGTTCGTTCTCCACTATTAGTGACTTTGGAGTGACTCTTTGTTGCATGTTGAGGGATAGTTATGTGATCCAATTATGTTAGTATTGTTGAGGGAACTTGCACTAGCGAAAGTATGAACCCTAGTCCTTGTTTCCAAACATTGCAATACCATTTACGCTCACTTTTATCATTTGTTACCTTGCTGTTTTTATTATTTTAGATTACAAATACCTTTATCTACCATCCATATACCACTTGTATCACCATCTCTTCGCCGAACTAGTGCACCTATACAATTTACCATTGTATTGGGTGTGTTGGGGACACAAGAGACTCTTTGTTATTTGGTTGTAGGGTTGCTTGAAAGAGACCATCTTCACCCTACGGATTGATAAACCTTAGGTCATCCACTTGAGGGAAACTTGCTATTGTCCTACAAACCTCTGCACTTGGAGGCCCAACAACGTCTACAAGAAGAAGGTTGTGTAGTAGACATCAATCAAGCTCTTTTCTGGCGCCGTTGCTGGGGAGGTTAGCGCTTGAAGGTATATCTTTAGATCTTGCAATCGAGTCTTTTAGTTTCTTTTTTTATCACTAGTTTAGTTTATAAAAGAAAACTATAAAAAATGGAATTGAGTTTGTCTCATACGCTTCACCTTTTTAATATCTTTCGTGAGTATGATGGAAAGGATATTTGTGCTCAAGTGCTAG
Source organism: Triticum urartu (assembly GCF_003073215.2). Lineage (NCBI taxonomy): Eukaryota > Viridiplantae > Streptophyta > Magnoliopsida > Poales > Poaceae > Triticum > Triticum urartu. The sequence goes on along the minus strand of NC_053026.1, from coordinate 71,805,966 downwards.
AGGAAGAAATCTATAAAATGTTTGGCACTAAATATTTGAATGATGAGCATGATTGCAATGTTGTTAGTATGAATTCCTTGAATATCCATGATGCTAATGATATGTAAAGCCACAAGCTTGGGGAAGCTATGTTTGATGAAGATGATATTTTTTGTCCCCCAAGTTTTGATGAGCAAATTTATTATGAGGAAAGCATGCCTCCTATCTATGATGATTATTGTGATGACACGTATGCTTTAAATAATAATAATAACAATGAAACTTGTCATCTTGATTTCAATTTTCAATCCGATGATAGTTACTCTGTTGAGTTTGCTCCCACTACTATTAATGAGAAGAATTTTGCTTGTGTGGAGAGTAATAAAATTTCTATGCTTATAGATCATGAAAAGAATGCTTTAGGTGCTGGTTATATTGTTGAATTCATTCATTATGCTACTGAAAATTATTATGAGGGAGGAATATATTCTTGTAGGAATTGCAATAATATCAAGTTCCCTCTCTATGTGCTTAAAGTTTTAAAGTTATGCTTGTTTTGCCTTCCTATGCTAGTTGATTATTGCTCCCATAAGTTGTTTGCTCACAAAATCCCTATGCATAGGAAGTGGGTTAGAATTAAATGTATTAGCAATATTCTTCATGATGCTCTCTTTATGTTTCAATTCTTATCTTTTATGTGAGCATCATTGAAATCATCATGCCTAGCTAGGGGCGTTAAATGATAGCGCTTGTCGGGAGGCAACCCAACTTTATTTTTGTTCCTTGCTTTTTGCTCCTGTTTAGTAATAAATAATTCATCTAGCCTCTGTTTAGATGTGGTTTTATGTCTTTAATTAGTGTTTGTGCCAAGTAGAACCTTTGGGAAGACTTGGGGAAAGTCTCGTTGATCATGCTGAAAAAAACAGAAACTTTAGCGCTCACGAGAATTGCTGCCATTTTTTGTTGGAGAGTGCTATTTAGTTAATTATTTTTTTTCAGATTATTAATAGATATCCTCAGGTCCGGAAATTTATTTTATAATTTTTGGGGTTCCAGAAGTTTGCGTTAGTTACAGATTACTACGGACTGTTCTGTTTTTGACAGATTCTGTTTTTCGTGTGTTGTTTGCTTATTTTGATGAGTCTATGGCTAGTAAAAGAGTTTATAAACCATAGAGAAGTTGGAATACAGTAGGTTTAACACCAATATAAATAAATAATGAGTTCATTACAGTACCTTTAAGTAGTGTTTTGTTTTCTTTCGCTAACGGAGCTTACGAGTTTTCTGTTAAGTTTTGTGTTGTGAAGTTTTCAAGTTTTGGGTAAACATTCGATGGACTATGGAACAAGGAGTGGTAAGATACTAATCTTGAGGATGCCCAAGGCACCCCAAGGTAATATTCAAGGACAACCAAGAGCCTAAGCTTGGGGATGCCCCGTAAGGCATCCCCTCTTTCGTCTTCATTTATCGGTAACTTTACTTAGAGCTATATTTTTATTCGCCACATGATATGTGTTTTGCTTGGAGCGTCAATTTATTTTGTTAGGATTTTCTTGCTGTTATTTAGAAAAATGTTTTGCATCTTTTATTTCAATAAAAGTGGCATTGATAGCCTTTACTATGCCTATGTTACAAGTATACATGTTGCTGTTTGAAAACAGAAAGTTTACCGCTGTTGTAATAATTCGCTAGAAAAGTCAGAATGTGACAAAATGTTGAAACCTTTTGCACATTAAGCTCTGGTAAATTTACTACAGTGGGAATTTTCTTTCATAATTTTTTGAGCTAGGGAAGTATGCATGTTTCTGCATTCTTTACAGACTGTCCTGTTTAGGCAGATTGCTGTTATGTTTGCATTGTTTGCATATGTTTGCTTCTTTAATGATTCTATTTGAGGATAGGACTATTAAATATGCAGAGACATTTAGTATGCAATGTTGAATAATAATTTTAGTGATTTGCTACAGTAGAGTATGATAAGGTTTTCGCAATGGTTTATACTAACTTATCTCATGAGTCCTTGTTGAGTTTTGTGTGGATGAAGCTTTTGAGATTTAGGGAGACCGTGATATGAGAGGAATTAAGGAGACACAAAAGCTCAAGATTGGGGATGCCCAAGGCACCCCAAGATAATATTTCAAGAAGTCTAAAGCGTCTAAGCTTGGGGATGCCCCAGTTGGCATCCCACCTTTCTTCTTCAACAACTATCGGTTAGTATCGGTTGATCCTAAGTTTTTGCTTCTTCACATGATGTTTGCTATTCTTAGACGTCATTTTATTTTATTTAATTTTGCTTGCTATTTGAATAAAATACCAAGATCTGGAATTCTTAAATGTTAGAGAGTCTTCACATATGTCGGTGTCAAAACCGGCGGATCTCGGGTAGGGGGTCCCGAACTGTGCGTCTAGGCGGATGATAACAGGAGACAAGGGACACAATGTTTTTACCCAGGTTCGGGCCCTCTCGATGGAGGTAAAACCCTACTCCTGCTTGATTAATATTGATGATATGGGTAGTACAAGAGTAGATCTACCACAAGATCAGAGAGGCTAAACCCTAGAAGCTAGTCTATGGTATGATTGTTGTGATTGTGTCCTACGGACTAAACCCTCCGGTTTATATAGACACCGGAGGGGGCTAGGGTTACACAAAGTCGGTTACAATGGGAGGAGATCTACACATCCGTATTGCCAAGCTTGCCTTCCACGTGAAGGAAAGTCCCATCCGGACATGGGACGAAGTCTTCAATCTTGTATCTTCATAGTCCAACAGTCCGGCCAAAGGTTATAGTCCGGCTGTCCGGATACCCCCTAATCCAGGACTCCCTCAGTAGCCCCCGAACTAGGCTTCAATGACGATGAGTCCGGCACGCAGATTGTCTTCGGCATTGCAAGGCGGGTTCTTCTCCAAATCCCGAATACCTGTTAAATAGTGTCTGACTTCTTGTAAATGCTGCGCTCCTTGGCTTCTACACCCAATAATGGCCACCTTCCATGTGTCAAGCGAATGTGAAGAGCCAGGGTGTTTTTACATCTACCCTCCTAGCTATGCAAATGAGCTGTCTATTAAAGAGACAGGGATTCAGATCCAAACCACACCATCCTCCCTTAGCGAGCATTCATCGGAGCGCACCCGAAAGAAATCCATTCCATCATGGCCGATCGACGCAGCTCCTCCTCTCGTTCCCCCAGCCCCAAGCTTGGAGATTGGGAGAGGTGTTCTGTCCCGCACAGCCAACTGGTGAAGCTTCAGACCCAGGGATTTCTCCCCCCAGCGTATATGGTCCCGGTTCGAGCCGGGCTCGCCACCTACAATGGCAGAGAGCATGCGAAGAGCTTTCCCAATCCCTCTAAGGGAGAGCGGGTATGCCTCGTCCCCTATTTGATAAGAGGACTCGGATTTCCAATTCATCCGTTTCTCCGGGGGCTCCTGGAGTTCTACGGCCTCTAGTTGCACAGCCTTACCCCTGCATCCATACTACATATCGCGGGCTACGTAGCCCTTTGCGAGCTGTTTTTGGGTTGCGAGGCTCATTTCGCACTGTGGAAGAAGTTGTTCTGCCTTGTGCCCTATTCTTAGAGGGGGTCAATATATCAAGTGTGCGGAGCCGAAGTATGGCACATCGCCGGGACCGGATATCTATCCGGAACCCCGAAGAAGGCGTCCGAAGACCGGCCTTCAGAGTGGTTTTATATAGAAGACGTCCCCCTTCCGGATCCTATTCAGATCGGCCTTCCTGAGTTCGATAATGCTCCTTTGAAGAAACGCCCGAGCTGGCGCCCACGGAGCCCCCAGGAAGAAGATGACAAAGATGTCCTTTACCTGATGAGCCGGATAAAGTTGTTGGCTCAATCCGGACTGACCATGATTGAAGTCATGGCAATGTGCATTATGCGGGGGGTGCAGCCGCTTCAATATAGAGGCCATCCCATGTGGGATTTCAACGGGGAGGATGACGCCACCCGCTGCAGCCGCAAGGGGCCGGACTCGACCGCTGCTCTAGCAAAAATCTTGTCTGATTTGTACAAGGGAGAAGAGGAGGAATTCCTCTGCGTCAATCCACAGGGCGGATTTTCTATGTATAATCCTCCGAGCTGGGTAAGTCAACAACTTTCATGTCCATCCGTTCCTATATTCCCATAGTTAAGTATTTTACCTTGCGATTTCGACGCAGGAGCTGCGTAGGGCTGTAAGGGAGATCAACAGCCCGTCTCCACAACCATAGGATCCGGAGCGATCCCTCGACCCGGACTCCCAAGAGGATCCGGACATATCTGTGGAACTAATTGATAGGGTGTTTTACCAATTAAGCAGCGACGAGGTCTTGGTGGCCATTACGGCCGATTACCCTAGGATGCTCCCAGCTTCGCAGGTAACTGAGACCAAAGTCCCAACATTTTGAAAAGGATTCATCCTTGTGCACTTTGCTTACCGAGGGAGTCCTAGATTAGGGGGTCTCCGGACAACCGGACTATATCTTTCGGCCGGACTGTTAGACTATGAAGATACAAGATTGAAGACTTCGTCTCGTGTCCGGATGGGACTCTACTTGGCGTGGAAGGCAAGCTAGGCAATATGGATATGTGTATCTCCTCCTTTGTAACCAACCTTGTGTAACCCTAACCCTCTCCGGTGTCTATATAAACCGGAGGGTTTTAGTCCGTAGGACAACATACAATCATACCATAGGCTAGCTTCTAGGGTTTAGCCTCTCTGTTCTCGTGGTAGATCTACTCTTGTACTACCCATATCATCAATATTAATCAAGCAGGACGTAGGGTTTTACCTCCATCAAGAGGGCCCGAACCTGGGCAAAATATCGTGTCCCCTGCCTCCTGTTACCATCCGCCTTAGACGCACAGTTCGGGACCCCCTACCCGAGATCCGCCGGTTTTGACACCGACACTTACCGTATACCAATGGTTTTTTACAGGGGAGGCCCTCAGGACATCATGCCAAGCCCACGGCGACTAGCCAGCAAGGGGCTACGAGGCTGGGCAGGCTGAAAAGAAATGCAGTCCAGACTGAGACACCGGCGCAGCGGTATGGCGCGCCACCTCACTCCATGGCATCATTTTAAAAGTCATATTAACGCTCGTGCTTTCTTAGGAAGAAGAACGCTCGCCGGACTATATCCAGAGAGGTCGCCAATCATGCCTCCACCAGTCAGGCTCCAAGGCCGGACCCGGAAGCGGGAGCGAATACGAGGCGCACACCGGATGCTCCTCCGACAAAGGATGTAGACAGAATGTCTGCCACAAATTCCAAGGTGGAGAGCGCCATGAACCACAGGCGTCACCGAGCCGTTCTCCGTGACGCTTGTTTCTCCAAAGAGGCATTTGACGCCTTTAACTCGGGAGACGCATACCTCCGTGCTGCTTAGAATGGTCTAGCCAAAGCCATGGACCAATATGTAAAGGATATACGGGTGAGAGAATTTGATGATTATATATAGTAGTAGCCCCTGAGACTTGAAACAGTTAGAATAACTGATTTTTCTTACAGAAAAGAATACCCAATTGTCCCATGAGCTTGAAGAGTGTAAGGCCCAACTTCAGGCCGCACTGGCCGCCGAAGAGAAGTCCAAGAAGACTCCCTCTGGTAAAACATATTTAAAATGATAGATACCGTATAGAGTGCGGCATATGTGCACATCTGACAACAAATATTGCAGATGACACCGGAGGAAATCCGGATGAGCAACATCTCTTACGCCGGCTAAAGGCCGGCGAGAGCGTGCTTACGAGGGTTAGGCAGGAGAAAAATAATCTCCAGGATGCCAACACCCAGCTGGGCGTGGAACTGAAGGTCGTTCGTGCCCAACTTTCGGACTCTGTGAAGGAGAATCAGTGGCTTCGACGCGGCATTTTCAGTAAGTGCTTGAACGAACTTGTTAAAAAGAGTTCGGTGAAGAAGCCTGCTAACAGAGTTATGTCTGTAGGTATGCTGACGGGTCGTCCCGCAGATGAGATGCCCGGGTCTGCGGGTGATCTTTTACCAGAGCTGTCGCAACTGCACGAACGAGTTCGGCAGGTGATGCGAGGTGTTGCCCAGGCCTTATGGCCATCCATCTCCCTGCCTGAAGGTCTTGGAGAGCTTGCAGAGAAGCTTAAGGTAGCGCAGCGGCACTTCCGATTATGGAAGATATCGGCCTGCCGTCAATGTGCTAGGGAAGCCTGGGCCATGGTGAAGATGCGGTATACCAAGGCTGACCCAAACCACATGGCCGAGGTCGGACCTGTGGGGCCCGATGGGAAAGAGATCCCCGCGAGCTTAGTGTACGGGCAAGTAGAATTGGCCGCAAAGTATTCCCAACAGGACTGTAGACCAGACAGCTTGTTGGATGGTATAGAAGAGGAATTTAACCAGTCAAATTGACTATGTAATTAAAGTGACATGTATAATGCCTTCTAGCCGGATTGTAGATCATTTGTCATGGCGGACCCTTCCGCTTCAACCTCGGGACCCGATAGTCCGGAGTGTATCCGAATACCCTCTCGGTTATGTAAGAACTGGGGCATGCATGGAAACCAGGCATAGGGGACATTAGTGCTCGAACAGACAAGTGCCCAACTAGTTATGTTATATTACATGGTTAGTAAGAAACATCTTCCATGGAGAATAGTTCCATTAGGGGTTCCTTTCCCTGGGTTCGCATGCCCTAAAGTGCATGTCCGGACCGTGAAAAGAGACGCAGAAAAGAGCATCTGGGGGCACATATATAAATAAGTAAAAAAATCATATTTTGTTCACCGACCGAATATTCCCTTAAGAACGCTAGCTTTCGGCTTCACCCAGTCTGAGGTACACATCCGGCTGACCCGGCAGTAACAATCGCAGAGGTGCTCCCCTTATACCCTAGCCGAATTAATGGGAACGTAGGGCATAAATACAAGAGCCAGGCAACCCAGCTTGGCCAAAACTTAAGTCATATCGATGCATATAATGGTGAATAAAAGGTACATGCAGAAGAATGACACATGTGTTGGGCATGAAGCCCGTATAGATAAATAAGCTTCTGTGAGAGAAGCCCCCAGGTATAATGAGCGCGCATAGTGCGTCCATTGTGCGCAAATAAGGCACAAATTGGCCCTTAAAGGCTGTGAGAGAAAAGAAGGGGAGAAGGAGAGAAATAAAAGTCAGATAGTAAAAAGTGGACAGAGGAAGGAGACGAACACAGAGTCCGGCGCTAGGCGTAGAATCTTCGGAGTCTGGCTGCGTTCCATGGGTTCGGCTCGAGTCGATTATCCGATGCATCCCGCAGACGGTACGCTCCACCAGTCAGAACTTGGTCAATAATGAAGGGACCCTCCCATTTGGGATTGAGTTTGTCCTTTTTCTTCTCCGGCAGGCGTAGAACTAACTCGCCAACGTTATAAGTTTTGGCCCGTACTTCTCTGCTTTGGTATCTTCGAGCCTGCCGTTGATAGAATGCGGAACGGGCTTTTGCCACGTCATGCTCCTCCTCCAGGGCGTCCTAACTGTCCTGCCGATCGAGCTCGACTTCTCTTTCTTCGTACATGCGCACTCGAGGTGAGTCATGAATTATGTCGCAAGGCAGAACCGCCTCTGCGCCGTATACCATAAAGAATGGTGTGTATCCGGTAGTGCGATTCGGCGTGGTCCGCAGCCCCCAGAGTACGTAGTCGAGCTCCTCTACCTAGTGCGTGTTAGATTCCTTTAGGGACCGCACTAGTCTGGGTTTGATGCCGCTCATGATAAGTCCATTTGCTCGCTCGACTTGACCGTTAGTTTGTGGGTGATAGACGGAATCATAATCGAGCTTGATGCCCATGTTTTTGCACCAGAGTTTTACCTCGTCGGCTGTGAAGTTCGTGCCGTTATCTGTGATGATGCTGTGGGGGACGCCATAACGGTGTACAAGCCCGGATATAAAGTCTATCACCGGTCCGTATTCGGCCGTTTTAATAGGTTAGGCTTCTATCCATTTGGTGAATTTATCCACCATGACCAGCAAGTATTTCCTCTTGTGGGTTCCCCCTTTAAGGGGTCCAACCATGTCGAGCCCCCAGACCGTGAAGGGCCAGGTAATGGGGATTGTTTTGAGGGCGGTGGTGGCATATGGCTTTGGTTTGCAAAAAGCTGGCAACCAACGCAGCGTTGGACTAAGTCCTGAGCGTCTGCCCGGGCCGTCGGCCAATAAAAACCTACACGGAAGGCCTTGCTTTCAAGGGCCCAGGCTGCAGCGTGGTGGCCTCCGAGTCCGGCATGAATTTCAGCCAGAAGCTTCCGCCCTTCCTCTTCGGAGATGCACCTTTGAAGGACTCCAGTGGTGCTTTTCTTATAAAGCTCTCCCTCATGGACCTTATAGGCTTTAGATCGCCGCACTATGCAACGTGCCTCATTTTGGTCCTCGGGGAGTTCCTACCTAGTTAGGTAGGACAAGAATGGTTGTGTCCACGGGGCGATGATAGCCATTATAACGTGGGCTGAAGATGTTATTTCGGTGGCAGAGCCTCCGATTATGTCAGAGTGTTCGGTATCAGGCATTGCGGTTGGGTCCGGGCTATTATTGCTGGGTTCCCCTTCCCATACCACGGATGGCTTGAACAACCTCTCCAAAAAGATGTTGGGGGGGGGAATGCATCATGTTTTGCACCGATGCGTGCGAGGACATCTGCCGCCTGATTGTTTTCCCGGGCTACATGGTGAAATTCGAGCCCCTCGAATCGAGCTGGCATTTTTAGGACGGCGTTGCGATAGGCCACCATTTTCGGATCCTTGGCATCAAAGTTTCCATCTATTTGGGATATTGCAAGGTTCGAATCCCCCCGCACCTCTAGGCGTTGAATGCCCATGGATACTGCCATCCGGAGACCATGTAAAAGGGCCTCATATTCGGCTGCGTTGTTGGAGTCCGTATACATTATCTGGAGTACGTATTGAACTGTATCTCCGGTTGGGGACGTCAAAATGACGCCAGCCCCCAGACCAGCCAACATTTTGGAGCCGTCAAAGTGCATGATCCAGTTGGAATACGCGCCATACTCTTTAGGGAGTTCGGCTTCCGTCCATTCGGCGACAAAGTCGGCCAGTACTTGTGACTTAATGGCCCGCCGTGGCTTGTAAGTTATTTCGAACGGGAGGAGCTCAATGGCCCATTTGGCAATCCGACCCGTGGCGTCGTGGTTGTTTATAATATCATTAAGTGACACTTCCGAGGCTACTGTTATCGAACACTCTTGAAAGTAGTGTCGCAGTTTCTAGGATGCCATGAATACCGCGTATGCTATCTTTTGATAATGCGGGTACCGTGACTTGCATGGAGTAAGGACAGTGGATACATAGTAGATCGACTTTTGAAAGGGGAATTTATGTCCGTCCGTTTCTCATTCGACGACGAGCACTGCGCTCACAACTTTATGGGTTGCCGCAATGTATAACAACATTGGTTCGCCATTGTTTGGCGCGGCCAGGACTGGGTTGGTTGCTAATAAGGCTTTTATTTCTTCCAATCCGGCTGTGGCGGCATCCGTCCACTCGAAGTGTTCGGTGTGACATAGGAGGCGATAAAGGGGTAATGCCTTTTCTCCCAGGTGGGAGATAAAGCGACTTAGAGCCGCCACGCATTCGGTTAATTTCTGGATTTGTTTGAGGTCCGTTGGGATATCCAACTATGACAAAGCTCGGATCTTGGCCGGATTTGCTTCAATTCCTCTGCTGGATACAATGAAGCCCAGGAGCTTTCCAGCAAGCACGCCGAAAACGCATTTTCTGGGTTGAGCTTGATGTCATATGTTCGGAGGTTATCGAATGTGAGTCTCAACGTCTACTAGAGAGTCGACATGTTTGGTTTTGACGACCACATCATCTACGTATGCCTCCACTATTTTGCCGATATGGTTTGCCAGACATGTCTGAATCATGCGCTGATATGTTGCGCCGGCGTTTTTGAGCCCAAAGGGCATTGTGTTGAAGCAGAAGGGGCCGTATGGTGTGATGAATGCCGTTGCGGCTTGGTCGGGCTCCGCCATCTTAATTTGGTGGTAGCCGGAGTATGCGTCAAGGAAACACAATGAGTCGTGTCCTGTGGTAGCATCGATAATTTGATCGACGAGGGGGAGGGGATCCTTTGGGCAGGCCTTGTTGAGGTCCTTGAAATCGACGGACAGGCGCCAGGATTTATCCTTCATTGGTACCATCACCAGGTTTGCTAGCCAGTCCGGGTGTTTTATTTCTCTAATGAATCCGGCCTCCAATAACTTGGCTAGTTCCTCTCCCATACGTTGTCTCTTAGGTTTAGAGAAACGCCGAAGAGCCTGCTTGACCGGCTTGAATCCTTTTAGGATATCGAGGCTGTGCTCGGCCATCCTACATGGGATTCCTGGCATATCTGAGGGATGCCAGGCGAATATGTCACAATTCTCGCGCAGGAAATCTCGTAGTGCGGCGTCCACGGCGGGGCTTAACCGTGCCCCGATAGTGGCTATTTTTGTAGGGTCCGTTGGATGGACTTGGATTTTGACTGTTTCATCCGCTGGTTTAAAGGAGGTAGACTTGGATCTCTTATCGAGTATCACATCGTCCCTATCCACCATGGAGCGCAGCACAGTCAGTTCCTCGGCCGCGAGGGCTTCGGATAATGCCTCGAGGGCCAATGCGTCTGTCTTGTTTTTGGATCGCTAGCGAGAGTGATGATTCCGTTGGGCCCGGGCATTTTTAGCTTCATGTACCCATAATGGGGTATGGCTTGGAAGATTGTGAACACCTCCCGCCCTAGAAGGGCGTGGTATCCTCTATTGAACGGGGCCACTTGGAACGTAATCTCTTCGGACCTGTAATTCTCCGGCGTGCCGAACACCACATCTAGTGTGATTTTGCCTGTATAGCGCGCTTCTCGACTGGGGATTATTCCTCTAAAGGTTGTGCTGCTTCGCTCGATGCGGTTCTAGTCTATTTCAATTTTTTGAAGGGTTTCCTCATAGATGAGGTTTAATCCGCCGCCGCCGTCCATGAGCACCTTGGTGAGTCGAAAGCCGTCCACTATTGGACTGAGGACCAATGTAGCTGGTGCCCGGGCTGTTCGGAACTTAGGTTCATCACTAGCATTGAAGGTAATAGCCGTGTCACTCCATGGATTTATTGTTGCCACATGGTAGATTTCGGCAAGGCTGCGGAGCATTCTCTTTCGCCTATTATTTGATGTGAAGGTCTCAAAGACTGATAATACCGTATTGTTATCCCTGGGATGGTGCTCTGTGGCCTCTGGGATGAGAAGATCCTCGCCACTTTTGGCTACCTGTCGGAGTATCCAACATGCTCTAAGGCTATGTGTTGGTGTGGTGCCTTCTGTACTATGAATTTTGCAGGGTCCGTTGAGCCATCCCTCCAGTACGGTTCCATGCCCTGTAGAGGGTTTTTGCTTTTTGGTAGTTGACCCGGGTGTATTGTGATAATGCACCCTTTTATTTCGGACTGGGTTTGTATTCAGGGCCAGATTATCCCAAAAGTTTGTTTCGGTTTTCCAGGCACTTTCCATCGCACAGTACTTTTGTACTATGGACGCCAAGTCAGCGAACCGTGTTATCTCACGGCGATTTATGGCGTTAAGGATTCCCTTGTCTGTGCAATTATTGCAGAAAAATAGGATTGCGTCTTCCTCGCAACAGTCCTTAACCTTGTTCATCGCAAGGAGGAATCTGTCCCAATAGTGATGTACTCTTTCCTGGGGCTCTTGCCTGATGTGGGAAAGATCACTTATGTTTGGGTGGGTGGGTGGAATTGAATCCGAACCCTTACCCGATCTGAGATCCAGGGGCCGAGGAGTTTCCAATTTTGGAAGTTCCGGTTCCGGGGTGTTACCCGATAATCCTGGCCCGCTGCTTGACTCTAAGTTCAGGGATTGGATGTTGTCCTCCCGCGAACAGGCATCTGGCTCAGAGAGCTCGGGAATACGGACATAGTTGGTCCTCAAGATAGAGGAAAGGTCGCCGCATTGTTCCTCCACCACTGTAATATGATGGGTGACCGATGGAGAGTTAATCTCCCTTTGATCGGGTTTAAAGCCAATCCGATCATAGTCCGTAGCGACTCCCAAGGCGGCAATGCGATCCAAGAGCTCATTTAAGGAAGCGAGCTCCATTCGATCCATCTGTTCGACGAGTGCCGATTTGATGTGGAGGCTGTTTTCGATGACCCGAGAAGTCATCATCGGCGCGGCGGCTGAACAGGCGGTCATGATGAAACCGCCTAGCCGGAGAGTTTGGCCGACAGCCAAAGCTCCCCCAACAGTAGTACCGTCTTTAAAGACGAGACGAGACATCCTTCCTTCTGGCGACGACACAGTGGAACTCTCAATGAAAGCACCAATGTCGGTGTCAAAACCGGCGGATCTCGGGTAGGGTGTCCCGAACTGTGCGTCTAGGCAGATGATAACAGGAGACAAGGGACACAATGTTTTTACCTAGGTTCGGGCCCTCTCGATGGAGGTAAAACCCTACTCCTGCTTGATTAATACTGATGATATGGGTAGTACAAGAGTAGATCTACCACGAGATCAGAGAGGCTAAACCCTAGAAGCTAGCCTATGGTATGATTGTTGTGATTGTGTCCTACAGACTAAACCCTTCGGTTTATATAGACACCGGAGGGGGCTAGGGTTACACAGAGTCGGTTACAATGGGAGGAGATCTACACATCCGTATTGCCAAGTTTGCCTTCCACATCAAGGAAAGTCCCATCTGGACACGGGACAAAGTCTTCAATCTTGTATCTTCATAGTCCAACAGTCCGGCCAAAGGTTATAGTCCGACTGTCCGGATACCCCCTAATCCAGGACTCCCTCAACATAGTTGCATAATTATTCAACTACTCATTGATCTTCACTTATATCTTTCGGAGTAGTTTGTCGATGCTCTAGTGCTTCACTTATATCTTTTAGAGCATGGTGGTAGTTTTATTTTGAAGAAATAGATGAACTCTCATGCTTCACTTATATCATTTTGAGAGTCTTAATAGCATGGTAATTTACTTAAAATCCTAATATGCTAGGTATTCAAGATTAGTAAAATCTTCTTATGAGTGTTTTGAATACTAAGAGAAGTTTGATGCTTGATGATTGTTTTGAGATATGGAGGTAATAATATCAAAGTCGTGCTAGTTGAGTAGTTGTGAATTTGAGAAATGCTTGTGTTGAAGTTTGCAAGTCCCGTAGCATGCACGTATGGTAAACGTTGTGTAACAAATTTGAAACATGAGGTGTTATTTGATTGTCCTCCTTATGAGTGGCGGTCGGGGACGAGCGATGGTCTTTTCCTACCAATCTATCCCCCTAGGAGCATGCGCGTAGTACCGAGGTTTTTGATGACTTGTAGATTTTTGCAATAAGTATGTGAGTTCTTTATGACTAATGTTGAGTCCATGGATTATACGCACTCTTACCCTTCCATCCTTGCTAGCCTCTTCGGTACCGTGCATGCATTGCCTTTTCTCACATTGAGAGTTGGCGCAAACTTCGCCGGTGCATCCAAACCCCGTGATATGATACGCTCTTTCACACATAAACCTCCTTATATCTTCCTCAAAACAGCCACCATACCTACCTATTATGGCATTTCCATAGCCATTCCGAGATATATTGCCATGCAACTTTCCACCATTCAGTTTATCATGACACATTCATCATTGTCATATTGCTTTGCATGATCATGTAGTTGACATCGTATTTGTGGCAAAGCCACCGTTCATAATTTTTCATACAAGTCACACTTAATTTATCACAATCCCGGTACACCGCCGGAGGCATTCATATGGAGTCATATCTTGTTCTAGTATCGAGTTGTAATCATTAAGTTGTAAATAAATAGAAGTGTGATGATCATCATTTTCTAGAGCATTGTCCCAAGTGAGTAATTATAAAAAAAGAGAAAGGCCATAAAAAAGAGAAGGCCCAAAAAAAAGAAAAAGAAAAGAGAAATGCCATAAAAAAGAAAGGCCAAATAAAAAATGAGAGAAAAATAGAGAAGGGACAATGTTACTATCCTTTGCCACACCTGTGCTTCAAAGTAGGACCATAATCTTCATGATAGAGAGTCTCATGTTATCACTTTCATATACTAGTGGGAGTTTTTCATTATAGAACTTGGCTTGTATATTCCAACAACGGGCCTCCTCAAGTGCCCTGGGTCTTCGTGAGCTAGCAAGTTGGATGCACACTCACTAGTTTCTTTTGTTGAGCTTTCATACATTTATAGCTCTAGTGCATCCGTTGCATGGCAATCCCTACTCCTTGCATTAACATAAATCGATGGGCATCTCCATAGCCCATTGATTAGCCTCGTTGATGTGAGACTTTCTCCTTTTTGTCTTCTCCACATAACCCCCTCATCATATTCTATTCCACCCTTAGTGCTATGTCCATGGCTCGCGCTCATATATTGCGTGAAAGTTTATAGGTTTGAGATTACTAAAGTATGAAACAATTGCTTGGCTCGTCATCGGGGTTGTGCATGATGAGAGCATTCTTGTGTGATGAAAATGGAGCATGACTAAACTATATGATTTTGTAGGGATGAACTTTCTCTGGCCATGTTATTTTGAGAGGACATAATTGCTTAGTTAGTATGCTTGAAGTATTATCATTTCTATGTCAATATGAAATTTTGTCTTGAATATTTCGGATCTGAATATTCATGCAACAATTAAGAAGAATTACATTGAAATTACGCCAAGTAGCACTCCACATCAAAAATTCTGTTTTTATCATTTACCTACTCGAGGACGAGCAGTAATTAAGCTTGGGGATGCTGATACGTCTCCAACGTATCTATAATTTTTGATTGCTCCATGCTATATTATCTACTGTTTTGGATGTTTATGGGCTTTATTATACACTTTTATATCATTTTTGGGACTAACATATTAACCCAGAGCCTAGTGCCAGTTTCTGTTTTTACCTTGTTTTAGGGTTTCGAAGAAAAGGAAAACCAAACGGAGTCCAATTGACCTGAAACTTCATGGAACCCATTTTTGGAAGGAAAGAAGCCCAGAAGACTTGAAGTGCACGTAAGGGAAGCTTCGAGGAGGCCACGAGGTAGGGGGCGCGCCCACCCCCCTGGGCGCGCCCTCCACCCTCGTGGGCCCCTCGTGCCCCCCTGACGTACTTCTTCCGCCTATATATCTCCATTATAGCGCCCCGAGACTGATGTGCCAGGAGTCCTCCAGTTATTCGCTTTTGTTGCCTTGTCATTGCTTGCGTGTCATGCTTTGCATATCATGTCATCTTGTGCATTTCATTTGCATACATGTTCGTCTCATGCATCCGAGCATTTTCTCCATTGTCCATTTTGCAATCCGGCGCTCCTATGTCACCCGGTGTCCCTTTCTACCTCTTTTCGTGTGCGGGTGTTAAACGTTTTCGGATTGGACCGAGATTTGCCATGAGGCCTTGGTTTACTACCGGTAGACCGTCTGTCAAGTTTCGTGCCTTTTGGACTTCGTTTGATACTCCAACGGTTAACCGAGGGACCGAAAAGGCCTCGTGTGTGTTGCAGCCCAACACCCCTCCAAAGTGGCCCAAAACCCACCTAAATCCCCTCCATCATCTCAGTCGTTCGATCATGATCGCGAGGCCGAAAACCGCACCTCATTTGGAGCTTCCTAGCTCCCTCTACCTATAAATATGTGGCCTCCCCCAAAAAATCTCGCAGTCCAAACCCTAGCCCCGCTCCTCTCGCGTCGCCGGACATGTCCATCCAGTCGCCGGACATGTCCGCGCCGCCGCCACGTCGTCCGGCCAATCTGGTGCTGCCACCTCAGCACCGCCGCGCCCCGCACCCAACCACCGTGCGCCACGTGTCGCCTCCGCCGCCGCCCTTCTCCCGTGCCGCCGCGGCCCGCCGAGCCCATCGCGGGCCCGCGCGAGCCCGGAGCCGCCGCGGTCGCCCGAGCGCCTCGCTCCTCCGCGCCTCTCGCCGGAGACGCCGCTCGTCATTGGCGGCCACCGCGACCCACCGCCTCGCTCGCCGCCCACCGGAGTTGCTCGCCTCGCCGCCTAGTTCCTGCCTCGCCGTCGTTCCGGCCGTCGTCTCCGCCCAGATCCGGCGAGAGCCGACCTCCCCGCTCCGGATCTGCTGCCTCTGCGTCGTTCCCGCCGTTCCCTCGTCGCCGGCGCGCCCGCCCGGCCAGAGGACGCCGCGCCGCCGCCATGGCCATCCTCGGCTTCGAGCTCGAGGAGGAGCACGACAGGGCTCCCGCTCGCCTCCGCTCGTGGGCCCTGCCCGGCGTCCAGCCCACCTCGGCCTCCTAGGCCCGCCTCGGCCTGCCTCTCCGTCCTTCTGGGCTCGGCCCAGTGGTGAGCGCCTCTAAATCCCGCCCGAGCGTCTTATAGCTATCCTCCGCGCGCCTGTTTTTTTGCTAAGTTCCCAGATCTGCCACATTTTATTGCATATTCATAGCATCATGACTCTGCAACTGTTGCTCCGATTCATGCGTGTAGCATATCAAAATGTTCGCCTCGACGAGTACATCATTTCATCTCATTGCATCATTTTCATTTGAGCTCATCTTGATGTCCGAAATGCTGTTGGAAGAGGGCTATGTGATAAACTTGGCAGATCTGTTTCATCAAATAGATATTTGTCATTTTTGCCATGATTAATGTGTGCATGATATGATCCTGAGCTCTACATGTGTTTTGTTATATGCCATGCCATCTTTACAGTGGTGCTTGCCATGTATTTTTGTGATATTTGTGGTGACTAGCACAAGCCTGCAAAGTAGCGTAATCGGTAATGCTGATTTCAGGGACTTAGTTTTTTCACTAAGTCCTTGTTCTGTTTTTGTCGGTATGCCATATGTTCATGTTGTTTACTAGTGAGCCGTGCCCCTTTTGAGGATGATCCGTAAGGATGTTTTCTTAATATTGTGGTTCTCTATCCATCCATGTATTTGTTTGCATTTATGGAGCACCCTAGCTTGAGTCAATCGAGCTCTACTTTTGCTATATCGTGAATCCTGGCAGATTGTTGACTTATTAGCGATTTTGCCGAGGATGTTGCTATTGATCCGTGCATGCTATGTTGTTGTTCTTGCCATGTATAGCTTCTATGCTATGTATTCTTGATGGGTGTATGCTTAGTTTGTCATGCCATGCTTTGTAGTGAGTGAATCGAGCTCGTAAACATGCCTACCCGTTAACTGATTTGCATGCTCCAGTTTTTCACCAAGTCTGAGATCTGTTTATGTTTTTGCCATGTTCACATGCTTGCAATTGTATTTTCTGATCCCGTTTGGCTCAAGGTCACTAAGGGACTTTTGTTAAGTGCTTGGAGTAGCTTCATGCCATGCCTTTCTTTGCCATGTTAAGTTCCTGTAGCATTTAGTTTTCATGCTCTAAAGTGTGCTTCCTGATGATAAATTCCAGACTTGTGTTAATTTCACTAAGTCTGAAACCTGTTATCATTTGCACTTTTGCCATGCTTGTTTGAACCTGTTAATGGATGAATTAGCCATAGCTCAGTGTTCATCTTTTGTTAAGCTTCATGAGTGGATACCTTCCATGTATGTTGTTGCCATGTTTGAGTGCTGTAGCATATTTATCTTGTTGCATTTAGATGGCTACTTGCTGATTATCGCAGACCGGTGCCATATTTGTTTTACTTGCCATTTCCAAACCGTGCATCCGATTCCGGTGATCTTTATATCGATTTCAAACGAAATCACCTCACCTTTCTAGTGGCACTCTTGTATTTCCAAGTTGAGGCCAGGTTCAATCATTTCTTTGCAAATCATGCATATGCATCGCATACCGCATCCCGCATATCATACCATGTTCATGTGTTGATTGTTTACTATATTGTGTGCTTCTTTCCGGTGTTGCTTCTTCGGGTTGGTTCCGGTAACGTCGCGTTTGTGAGGACCCGTTCGACTACGTCCGTTTGTCTTCTTCATGGACATGTTCTTCTTCCTTGCGGGATCTCAGACAAGATGACCATACCCTCGAAATCACTTCTATCTTTGCTTGCTAGTTGCTCGCTCTTTTGCTATGCCTATGCTGCAATACTTACCACTTGCTTATCATGCATCCTATATTGTTGAACCAAGCCTCTAACCCACCTTGTCCTAGCAAACCGTTGTTTGGCTATGTTACCGCTTTGCTCAACCCCTCTTATAGCGTTGTTAGTTGCAGGTGAAGATTGAAGTTTGTTCCTTATTGGAACATGGAGATGTTGTTCCTTGTTGGAACATGTTTACTTGTTGGGATATCACAATATCTCTTATTTAATTAATGCATCTATATACTTGGTAAAGGGTGGAAGGCTCGGCCTTATGCCTGGTGTTTTGTTCCACTCTTGCCGCCCTAGTTTCCGTCATATCGACGTTATGTTCCCGGATTTTGCGTTCCTTACATGGTTGGGTTATAATGGGAACCCCTTGACAGTTCGCCTTGAATAAAACTCCTCCAGCAAGGCCCAACATTGGTTTTACCATTTGCCACCTAGCCTTTTCTTTCCCTTGGGTCGGCCAGCCCAAGGGTCATCTTATTTTAACCCCCCCGGGCCGGTGCTTCTCTAAGTGTTGGTCCAACCCAGAGCACCGTGCAGGGCCGTCCCTTGGCAACTTGGGTTACGTTGGCTCCCGTACGCTTAGCTTATCTAGTGTGCCCTGAGAACGAGATATGTGCAGCTCCTATCGGGATTTGACGGCGCAGCGGGTGGTCTTGCTGGACTTGTTTTACCATTGTCGAGGATGTCTTGTAACCGGGATTCCGAGTTTGATCGGGTTTTTCCCGCTAGAAGGAATATCCTTCGTTGACCGTGAGAGCTTGTGATGGGCTAAGTTGGGACACCCCTGCAGGGTTTTGAACTTCCGAAAGCCGTGCCCGCGGTTATGGGCAGATGGGAATTTGTTAACGTCCGGTTCTAGAAAACCTGAAGTTGACCTTAATTAAAATACATCAACCGCGTGTGTAACCGTGGTCTCTTCTCGGCGGAGTCCGGGAAGTGAACACGGTGTTGGAGTAATGCTTGACGTAGGTTGTTCTAGGATCACTTCTTGATCATAGTTGTTCGACCGTGCTTTTGCCTTAGCTTCTCGCTCTCTTTTGCGAATATGTTAGCCACCATATATGCTAGTCGCTTGCTGCAGCTCCACCTCATACCTTTACCTTACCTATAAGCTTAAATAGTCTTGATCGCGAGGGTGTGAGATTGCTGAGTCCCCGTGACTCACAGATACTTCCAAAACCAGCTTGCAGGTGCCGTTGAACCGAGCAGGTGACGCAACCAAGCTCAAGGAGGAGCTCGATGAAGATCTTGTCCTTTGTGTTGTTCGTTCTAGTTAACCAGTAGTGGAGCCCAGTTGGGGTCGATCGGGGATCTGTGTAGCATTTGGGGTAGTCTTATTTTATTTTGGCTCCGTAGTCGGGCCTTGATTGTAACTGGTTGATGTAATGCTTTATTCATGTAATTGTGTGAAGTGGCGATTGTAAGCCAACTATGTATCTCTTTCCCTTATGTATTACATGGGTTGTTTGCAAAGATTACCTCACTTGCGACATTGCTTTCAATGCGGTTATGCCTCTAAGTCGTGCTTCGACATGTGGGAGATATAGCCGCATCGAGGGCGTTATAAGTTGGTAATCAGAGCCTTCCCCGACCTTCGGATCCCCCTGCTTGATCGAATCGCTGGCATTATTCAGTCTAGAAATGTTTTGAGTCATTTAGGATTATATATATCGGAGAGTTAGGACTTCTTTTTACTCCTCAGTCCCTTCGTCGCTCTGGTGAGGCATCCTGACGTAGAGTTTTGACTCTTCTCTTCTCAAATTTCACTAAATTTTTTTTAGGATCACGCGGGTATCTTGGAATCGTTCCGATAGTTTTGTGACGAGAACATTGTTCTTGGTGCCTCCTGTCATTTAGGGGTTGTGGTAGTGTCCCGGGGAGTTGAGCTCCGAGGTGTTGTCGTCACAATTTTACCGTTGCAGTTCTGGAATACCTGAGTTTAGTTTTCGCCGACATCGAAAATCTCTTTTATACAGTTGTTGGTGAGATAACCTCGACGCCACCCAGTACTGGGGCGGGAGTTCGGGAGTATTTCCATAACTCGTATAACGGATGCTTTTCGAAGGTTGAGGTAGACGATTTCCGAAGGTTTCTTGGTTATGTGTTGAAGGATGGATACAGCTGGATGTAGGATTTGTTAGTTTTGGGTGAGATATTATGCTTCCCCTGTATCCCCAACACCTGATTGCATAACCGGAAAGTTTCGGGAGTTTATAAGTGGGAATTCAAGTAGCTCCTAGGATTTCTTTCTGACAGATGTATGATACGAAATTGGGGTTCGACGTCTAGTGGTCCGCCTATCCACGGTTGGTTTTACAGTGGTCTCGTTGTGTCTTAAAGAGTCCTTGGCTATGCCGACTCGGGGACGCTTCGTATGTCATGTGCACTGCCTTGTACATGATGGTGCTGTACGATCGAGCCCGTGTAGGCCCCACCACAAAAACTTCGGACGGAATCTCTATCATATGTTTGTTCTGGCTTATTTTGCAAGCCAATCCTTTGTTTTGTTTTGGATTGTGGTATTCGAGTTGCTTCGAAGTCAAATGTTGATTCCATACCTTTTCCAAGCGGTGTTCTCATATTTCTATGTGAATACAAAACCTTCTTGATCATCGAGATTGTCATCTAAATTCCTTCTCTACCGGCGTGTTTCTCTTCAAGTGGATCCGATCACTTCAACATTTGCAAGATCCAATCTCAGTTCTTTTCAACGGTGTTCATTTCATTCGTCCCAAATTGCCTTTGTTTTCCCTCCCTCCCACCTTTTTTCTTCAAGGAACAAGATTTCTTATTCAAGTATCCATTTTATTGACAGAAGTCTCTTCTTTCTCTTCTTTCAATGTTCTTACCCGGTGATTCTCATGAAGATACTAACGGAGCTTCTAGTTCGTCATTCTTCATTCTTTTCTTCTGCGGTGGATTCAATTCAAGCTTTGGGGTTGATCATATCCTTTTCTTCGTTTCAAATGCCTTCTCATACCGGTGCACCTCATAATAATTCACTTCTCGCTATTCATTTGTTCTGGCATGCTCAAGCTATCTCAAAAGGCTCACCTTGTCATTCAAGATCCGTTCAACCTATTTCGAGGTTGTTATCTCATTCAAGCCATTTAATTCAACCGGTGCAACCTCTCTTTTAAATCATTTCAACGGTGTTTCTTTTGAGTGGGCCTTAACCCACAGGTCTTTTCCCAGGATCTTACCTGACTCTTCTTATTCTCCCAGAGTTATTCTCAAATTCTCTCCAAAGTTTGACGTAAGAATGAACTGTCATCAGTCAAATGTTTTTCTCCAAGATCTTTCAAATTCTTTTCATCGTTGGATCAACCTTTCTATTCTTCATTTTGGAGTGCCTCTACAACTATTGTTGGTGTTTCTCGTCGTCATTCTCAGGTTTTGAAGACCGAAGAAGACTTTTCCTCCATATCTATCCATTCTCTCGTTGAATCGTGATTCTAGATTGTTGCCATCCTCTCATAATTGTTTTCAATTGTGACAATTCTTTTCACCCATCCGAAGCAATTCAAGAGTCTTCTCAGTTTGGTTATCCGTAGTCCTTCAATTCAGATTTATTCATTCACAGCTTTCAGCTCTCGTTCTCCAAATCTTACCGGTGCATCGTTCAAGTGATCTCTAATCAGTTCGTGATCCCTTCGTTCTCATGTATCTAGATGGTCTCAAGTATCTTCGTTCATTTTCTAATTCTTCCCGATGCTTATTTATCTTTTCTTCGTTCGTTTTCAATTCTTACGGTGGTTCGTTCAAGATTTCTCTTCCTTGTATATCATATCCATCAATTCATTGTTCCCAAATTCTACCGGTGGTTCGTTGAAGACCTTCCTCAAGTTTGCGCTATATCTATATTAATTCTTTCAACGAGAATAAGTAGTTTGCCAAATCCGTGGCTTGTCATCAATCTAAATTGGTGAAGGATGCGCACAACGTAATTCTTATTCTTTGTTTTCATCCAAGTGATTAATTCCTTAGTCCGGAGGTTCATCAGAATTCTTGATCTCAGTTGTCCATCTTTCTTTCCGGAGCTCAAAGTTATTTCAAGTATTTCATCGCGAAGCTCCATCTATATCATTGCAAGGATTCACCTTGTGTTTTCAACTTCTCTTTATTTTCGTTTGATCGTTCTTTTATTACCGGAGTTCTTCATGGAGGCTCTACATGGTGGTTCATCAAGGAGTTAATTCCTTTTCGAAGTGTTCATCGAGATTATTTTCAGAGGAGCTCAAGCATTCTTCATCTTGCAATCCGGAGTACAATTCTTCCTACCGTATCATTGGAGGAGGTATTATATCATTCTTGATAATTTGCGTTCATGTTTCATGATTCACATGTTGTCAAGAATGAGGTATTTTATATCCATCAACCTCTTCGTTGGAGTTATCTTGGGTAATATTTTCACCTAAAGCCTTCCCTAAGGATTATTGCTATTATGGTGCTCATAAAGGACCCAAGTTCTTCTTTCATCCTTCCGGTGAAATAGTTTCTCGTCTCCTTGTGGATATCAACCCAATCTATCGTTTCCGTCAGTGGCAGAATTTCAACTCAGTTTTGAGATGTTTTCCATAAGCCCACTACAAGCTTACTCTTTTCGTTTTTGGTTTTCCAACAACTCCGTTCGACCCTTCTCCTAAAGATGCCTTTTCAAACTCTTTTGTGGCAGAAATTGGCATTTTCTTCTCAATTCTCCTATTTCAATTATCTATCTTCTATTCTTTCGTTCCGGAGGCATTGCGATGTTGTTCTTTCACCCGTCATCTCGTTTTGTCAAAGATCATGTTCTTTTCATGCCTATCCATTTAACCGGAGTGCTGTGCCATTTTGCTCAAGTTCTTTTCGCCTTATCAAGCCTTTCATCTCTTTTCAACCGGAGTGCTGTCTAAGATCCTTCTTACCCCTGGTTACATTCATTCAATAGTTCCGGAGGCAGTGTGTTGTGATTTCATCAAGTATCTTCTCATCTTACCAAGTTCTTATTCAATTTCTTTTCTTTTCAATCAGAGTGCTGCCCGAAGTTGTTCTTCCTTGTTCCTCTTTTCAAACGGAGTGTTTTCAACTTCGTTCATCTCCGTTGTATTCTTTTCTCGAAATGGCTTAACCTTTTCAAGGTTCTTTGGTTTCACTCGTTTGTCAAAGAAGCAACTTAGTTTTACCTCTTCTCTTTCTTTTTCGTTGTTCCTCCGGTGCCATTCTAGATCTCGGGACGAGATCCTCTAGTAGTGGTGGAGTGTTGTAGCGCCCCGAGACCGATGTGCCAGGAGTCCTCCAGTTATTCGCTGTTGTTGCCTTGTCATTGCTTGCATGTCATGCTTTGCATATCATGTAATCTTGTGCATTTCATTTGCATACATGTTCGTCTCATGCATCCGAGCATTTTCTCCGTTGTCCGTTTTGCAATCTGGCGCTCCTATGTCACCCGGTGTCCCTTTTTACCTCTTTTCGTGTGCGGGTGTTAAACATTTTCGGATTGGACCGAAACTTTCCATGCGGCCTTGGTTTACTACCGGTAGACCGCCTGTCAAGTTTCGTGCCTTTTGAACTTCGTTTGATACTCCAACGGTTAACCAAGGGACCGAAAAGGCCTCGTGTGTATTGCAGCCCAACACCCATCCAAAGTGGCCCAAAACCCACCTAAATCCCCTCCATCATCTCGGTCGTTCGATCACGATCGCGAGGCCGAAAACCGCACCTCATTTGGAGCTTCCTAGCTCCCTCTACCTATAAATATGTGGCCTCCCCCAAAAAATCTCGCAGTCCAAACCCTAGCCCCGCTCCTCTCGCGTCGCCGGACATGTCCATCAAGTCGCCGGACATGTCCGCGCCGCCGCCACGTCGTCCGGCCAATCCGGTGCCACCACCTCAGCACCGCCGCGCCCCGCACCTAACCACCGTGCGCCACGTGTCGCCTCCGCTGCCGCCCTTCTCCCGTGCTGCCGCGGCCCGCCAAGCCCATCGCGGGCCCGCGTGAGCCCGGAGCCGCCGCGGTCGCCCAAGCGCCTCGCTCCTCCGCGCCCCTCGCTGGAGACGCCGCTCGTCGGCGGCGGCCACCGCGACCCGCCACCTCGCTCACCGCCCACCGGAGTTGCTCGCCTCGCCGCCCAGTTCCTGCCTCGCCGTTGTTCCGGCCGTCGTCTCTGCCCAGATCCGGCGAGAGCCGATCTCCCCGCCCCGGATCTGCTGCCTCTGCGTCGTTCCCGCCGTTCCCTCGTCGCCGGCGCGCCTGATGAAGCTATGTACCTAGGGTAGGGGCACGGACCTGTCCAAAGAGCCCTACCCAAGGACATCCCTAGAAGAAGTCAACTTTCAATCGACTTGAAGGTATCCCACTCGACGGGTTCAAGACACTCGACCAAGAAGCTATCACTCGACCATGAAGCCAACCACTCGACTGCCAGGAGACCTAAAGTCACTCTGCAGGCAAACGGTCGGCTATTAAGTAGCCTTTATGGTCATTATAGCACTTTATTAGGGGCGTTACCAGTAAAGCCCAACCTTAAATGTACCTTAAACCCTGCATCACTGAGGGCAGGAGAGGGCCGGCGAACTCTATATAAGCCACCCCCTCCTCAGTATGAAGGGTTCGCACCCCTGTTATTCACACACGCATAATTCAATCGACCGCCTCCGGGCACCAAGACGTAGGGCTGTTACTTCCTCCGAGAAGGGCCTGAACTCGTAATCCTCGTGTGTTTACAACTTCCCAATAGCTAAGATCTAGCCTCTCCATACACACCCCCTACATCACTGTCAGAGTTAGAACCACGACAGTTGGCGCCCACCGTGGGGCAGGAATCTTAGCGCCTGATTGGAGAAGTTGCGATTTTTCCGATCCCTTTGATCATGGTTTCGTGCGGAGTTTTGGTGGAGGGCCGCGAGATCCGCCTCGGCGCGCTCACGTTCATCGCCGACGACTCCGCCTGGCTTCAGGAGGCACCACTCGACATCGACGCGCTCCCCGTCCGCGGTGCGACGCATTTCCGTGCATGCGTTCGTGGCGTCCTCCTGCGGCAGCCGTCGACCCAGTATCGGTCGGCCCCCGTATCGTCTCCCCGCTCTGTCTCCCACCGGCGCAAGCGCTCCGGTCGGTCGAGACTTCAGAGGTGGGTGAGGCATGCCGTGGCTCGCCAGTCGGCCACCCCACAAGTCGCGACAATCGAGCCCGACGAATCCCTCTGCGGCCTGTTCGACTGGCTCCGCGGAGACCGCATCCGAGTGCGACAGCAGCGACCCAGCGGCTGAGGTTCGGGCGGTCGATGGAACGCACAGTCCTCCCGGTTTCCCTCGCGCTGATGGAGGCGCGGGTGGGGGCGACCCGTCGCATCCTCACGATGAGTATCTCCCCGAACCTCTCACGTCATTACAGCGAGAGGAGCTTCGCCGCCGGAACATGGACGCACTCCACACTCCTATCGTCGGAGAGACCCCCGAGGCCCGGGCCTTGGAGGACGCGCGCTTGGCTAACTTGGCCGAGCGCACTCGACTGGAGAATCTCCAGTGAGCACTCGACGAGCAAGCGCGTCAGCGGGCTCCCGAGTCTAGTCGACGTCAGCTCTTCCCGCCGACGCAGGTATACCGAACCCCAGTTCAGAATTTGGCCGCCGCGGCCTATATAGCAGAATCGATTCAGCCCTCCCAGTCGGAGGCTGGCAGGGGCTTGTTACAGATCAGAGCGTTGCTCCGGGCGGCAGGAAACCAGAATTCCGCTGTTTCTCATTCGCGGAATAGGATCCACAGTCGATCCGTTGCAACAGATACAGTCCAGTCAGCTCACAGCCCGAGATTGCCCCCGAGGCGTGAGGGACGTGGTGACCGGCATGATCAGTACAGAAGGAATGGGCAGTATGATCACCATTCCGATCGTGATGATCGACGTCGAGTGCCAACCCCTCCCCCGAGGAGTGGGTCATATGCGCCTCGACATCGAGATGACAGGCGCCCTCATAGTGTTGGGCAGAGGATTCCAGTCGACCCCAGGGACCTAGGCTTTGACGCGAGATCTATCCTTGTTTAAGGTTTGGTTGACAGAAACAGAGCTCATCAGGAAGGCCACAACAGAGATGCGCCTGCCAGCAGCAGAGTACGTGTTTCGGGGCCAGAGTGTTTCAGTCGAGCCATCAGGGCCGCAGTGATTCCTCCCAACTTTCGGTTGGCGACTGGAGTCAGCAAGTTCACTGGCGAGTCTAAGCCTGACACTTGGCTCGAAGACTACCGAGTGGCTGTCCAGATTGGTGGCAGCAATGATGAGGTGGCTATGAAGCATTTGCCTCTCCTGTTAGAGGGCTCGGCCAGAGCGTGGCTGAATCAGTTAGCACCCAGCAGCATCTACACTTGGGAGGATCTCTCTCGAGTGTTTGTCACGACCTTTGAAGGAACATGCAAGCGACCAGTAGGCCTTACAGAATTGCGGTCTTGCGTGCAGAAACCGAGTGAAACTCTGAGGGATTACATCCAGAGGTGGATCACTTTGCATCACACAGTTGAGAATGTACCGGATCACCAAGCGGTTTGTGCCTTTAAAGAAGGCATCAAGAACAGAGAGTTGAACCTGAAGTTCGGTCGGACCGGAGAAATGTCCCTGAATCGGATGATGGAAATTGCCACCAAATACGCTAACGGAGAAGATGAAGATCGACTCCGGAGTGGCAAGCAGAAAGCAGTCGCCCAGGAAACCGGAGGCAATTCCAGTCGGAAGCAGAAGCAGAAGGCCGAGCCAGCCGCCCCTGGGGAGGCCTGGCCGTAACCCAGGGAAATTTCAAGGGAAAACCCAAAGGCCCCTGGAAGCCCAAGAAAGTCAAGGATCAAGATGGAAATGATGTTTTGGATCTGCCATGTCACATCCACACCAAGAAAGATGAAGAGGGTAATTTTATTTACCCAAAGCATACCACTCGACAGTGCCGGCTCCTGATCCAGCAGTTTCAGGGCAAACAGTCCAAAGATAAGGAAAAAGAGTCGGACAGAGTTGAGGACAAGGAAGATAGTGACGATGGATACCCCCAAATCAATTCCACCCTGATGATTTTTGCTGATGTCGAAAGAAAAAGTCGACTGAAAGTCATTAACCGTGAGGTGAATATGGTTGCTCCGGCAACACCCAGTTATCTGAAGTGGTCTCAGACTGCCATCACATTCGACCAGTCTAATCACCCTACACACATTGCCACCCCTGGGAGGCAAGCTTTGGTGGTCGACCCAGTTGTCGAAGGCACTTGACTGACCAAAGTCCTGATGGATGGTGGCAGTGGCCTGAACATATTGTATGCTGAAACATTGAAAGGGATGGGCATTCCGATGTCCAGGCTCAGCGCCAGCAACATGAGTTTCCATGGAGTCATTCCTGGAAAGAAAGCCGAGTCACTCGGCCAGATTGCTCTCGATGTGGTTTTCGGTGATTCAAAGAATTACCGCAAGGAAAAGTTGACATTTGAGGTTGTGGACTTCCAAAGTGCTTATCATGCTATTCTGGGCCGGCCAGCTTACGCACGCTTCATGGCTCGACCATGTTATGTGTATCTCAAGTTGAAGATGCCTGGTCCCAAAGGTGTGATCACTGTTACAGGCAATCGGAAGAAGGCAGAAGAGTGTTTTCAGAAAGGATCAAAGATTGCTGACGCTCAGATGGCAGTTGTTGAGCTGCAAGAGTACCAGAAGACTGCTGATCCGAGTGAATTGCTACGAGCCAAGAAGCCTGCTTTAGAATCTGCTTTTCAGTCGTCCGGGAAACTAAGCCAGTTCACATTCACCCGACCGACCCCGATGCTGCCCCGACTCACATCTCAACGACGCTCGACTCCAAATAGGAAGAAGCGCTCATCCAGTTCCTCCGTGAGAACTGGGACATCTTCGCATGGAAGCCTTCTGACATGCCTGGAGTTCCCAGGGGGCTGGCTGAGCACCGTCTACGAGTCGACCCGAAGTTCAAGCGTGTGAAAGAACATCTTCGACGGTCCGCCGTCCAGAAGAGGAAAGCTATTGGCGAGGAGGTGGCTCGGCTCTTAGCAGCGGAGTTCATCCGAGAGATTTACCACTCCGAGTGGCTCGCCAATGTTGTCATGGTCCCCAAGAAGGACAAGTCACTTCGCATGTGCATTGACTTTAAACATATCAATTGGGCCTGCCCGAAAGATCATTTTCCCTCCCCCGCATCGACCAGGTAGTCGACTCGACCGCGGGGTGTGAGCGTTTGTCTTTTCTAGATGCTTATTTAGGGTACCATAAGATCCGTCTGTATGGACCCGACGAGATCAAAACGGCTTTCATCACCCCATTCGGGTGCTTCTGTTACATCACCATGCCCTTCGGCCTCAAGAATGCTGGAGCCACGTTCATGAGGATGATTCAGAAGTGTTTGCTCACTCAGATCAGTCGGAACGTAGAAGCATACATGGATGATATTGTGGTTAAGTCACGGAAAGGTTCCGACCTACTGACTGACCTTGCCGAAACCTTTGCTAACCTCAGGAAATATGATATCAAACTCAATCCATCAAAGTGCACATTCGGAGTTCCAGGTGGAAAGTTACTCGGTTTCCTCGTTTCCGAACGAGGAATCGACGCCAATCCCGAGAAAGTTGGCACCATACTCCGGATGAAGCGCCCTGTGCGTGTACATGATGTCCAAAAGCTTACAGGTTGCTTGGCCGCTCTAAGTCGATTCATTTCTCGTCTCGGTGAAAAGGCGTTGCCTCTTTACCGACTGATGAAGAAGTCTGACAAGTTCGAGTGGACTCCAGAAGCTGATGCAGCGTTCGCAGAGCTCAAAACTCTGCTCTCCACCCAGCCGGTGCTTGCTGCCCCAATCAGCAAGAGCCTCTGCTGCTTTACATTGCGGCCACGGGACAAGTTGTCAGTACAGTACTTACGGTCGAGCGGGAAGAAGAAGGAAAGGCCTTCAGAGTTCAGCGCCTAGTATATTATGTGTCTGAAGTTTTGACTCCTTCGAAGCAAAGATATCCCCATTACCAGAAGCTTGTATATGGGATTTACATGACCACGAAGAAGGTTGCACACTACTTCTCTGACCATTCCATTACAGTCGTCAGCGACACTCCACTGTCAGAGATTTTGCACAACAGAGATGCAACTGGTCGAGTGGCGAAGTGGGCGATTGAACTCCTTCCCCTAGATATCAAGTTTGAAGCAAAGAAGGCTATCAAGTCCCAAGCAATTGCAGATTTCGTCGCCGAGTGGATTGAACAGCAGCTTCCGACCCAAGTTCACTCGGAGCACTGGACCATGTTCTTCGATGGATCTAAGATGCTGAATGGTTCCGGTGTTGGGGTAGTATTGGTCTCCCCCCGAGGAGATAAGCTCAGATACGTTCTCCAGATTCACTTCGATTCCTCCAACAATGAAGCAGAATATGAAGCACTCTTGTATGGGTTGCGCATGGCCATTTCGCTCGGCGTCCGGCGCCTCATGGCCTATGGCGACTCAGATTTGGTGGTCAATCAGGTGATGAAAGAGTGGGACGTCAGAAGCCTAGCTATGACTGGCTACTGCAACGCAGTAAGAAAGTTGGAAAAGATATTCGAGGGGTTAGAGCTTCATCACATCCCCCGACTGAAAAATCAAGCAGCTGATGATCTGGCAAAGATAGGCTCCAAGAGAGAAGCCATTCCCAGCAATGTGTTTTTGGAGCACATCCGCTCGCTGTCAGTCCAGGAGGATCCTTTTACAGAAGAAGCCCCACAACCGAAAAGTGCCACAGATCCGACTGAAGTCGAAATTCCTGCTGTGGTCGACCTAGTCATGGAGGTCTTGGCTATCACTCCCGACTGGACGATACCATACATCGCGTATATCTTGAGGAAAGAACTTCCAGAGGATGAAGAAGAGGCTCGACAGATCGTCCGTCGATCTAAAGCTTTCACAGTCATAAAAGGACAGTTGTATAGAGAAAGCGCGACTGGAATTGGTCAGAAGTGCATAACGCCAGAAGAAGGTCAGATGATCCTTGATGATATCCACTCGGGGACCTGTGGTCACCATGCGTCCTCTCGGACCATTGTGGCCAAAGCATACCGAGCGGGTTGTTTTGGCCCAGGGCAAACGAAATGGCGAAAGAGATAGTCGACAAGTGTGAAGGCTGCCAGTTCTACTCCAACATGTCGCACAAGCCGGCATCAGCTCTGAGGACCATTCCACTCGTCTGGCCCTTCGCTGTTTGGGGACTGGACATGGTTGGTCCACTGAGAACAGGCAGGAGCGGATTCACACATGTGCTTGTGGCAGTCGACAAGTTTACCAAATGGATTGAAGCCAAGCCTATCAAAAATCTTGATGCTAGCACTACTATCAGTTTCGTCAGAGAGTTGATATTCAGATATGGGGTCCCGCATAGCATCATCACTGACAATGGGTCAAACTTCGATTCAGACAAGTTCAGAGCTTTTTGCACCTCTCAAGGCACACGAGTCGACTACGCGTTGGTCGCGCATCCCCAGTCGAACGGACAAGCTGAAAGAGCAAATGGTCTAATTCTCAAAGGACTGAAGCCTCGACTGATGCGTGATCTCAAGCACGCAGTAGGCGCTTGGGTCGATGAGCTTCCGTCAGTTTTGTGGGAACTGAGGACCACCCCGAACCGGTCGACTGGAAGAACGCCATTCTTTCTGGTTTACGGAGCCGAGGCCTTCCTGCCGAGCGATCTACTTCACAACGCCCCCAGAGTCGAGCTTTATAACGAAGACGAAGCAGAGCAAGCCCGGCAAGACGCAGTCGACCTCCTAGAGGAGGAGAGGGAAATGGCTATGATCAGATCGACCATCTATCAGCAAGACTTGCGTCGATTCCACGCCAGAAATGTGAAGAGCCGAGCCTTCCAAGAAGGAGATTTGGTCCTCCGAGTGGATCAGCAGAAACCACACAAACTTGCTCCTACTTGGGAAGGCCCCTTCATCGTCACCAGAGTCCTCCACAATGGAGCATATCATCTCTACAACGTTGGTCACCGGATCGACGAGCCACGAGCTTGGAATGCGGAACTACTCCGCCCATTTTACACTTGAATTCTCACTCGGACGAGATGTAATAAGGAAAAATTTCCTGCAGTACATTTTTATCAAAGACAAGAGTGTTCCAGTAATTGCTGTCACTTTTGTTTGCATATGAAATCCCCCAGTGGGTGACTTAGCTGCGAATCCGTTTCGCCTAAGTTTGAAAAAATCCTACCGAGTGGAGAGCAATCCTCCCACTCGGGGGCTTAGCTGCAGTCCAGTACTCGCCTAAGTTCTCCCACCTAGAGACTTAGCTGCACTCAGGCACTCACCTAAGTTTGAAAAAATCCTACCGAGTGGAGAGCAATCCTCCCACTCGGGGGCTTAGCTGCAGTCCAGTACTCGCCTAAGTTCTCCCACCTAGAGACTTAGCTGCAGTCAGGCACTCGCCTAAGTTTGAAAAAATCCTACCGAGTGGAGAGCAATCCTCCCACTCGGGGGCTTAGCTGCAGTCCAGTACTCGCCTAAGTTCTCCCACCTAGAGACTTAGCTGCAGTCAGGCACTCGCCTAAGTTTGAAAAAAATCCTACCGAGTGGAGAGCAATCCTCCCACTCGGGGGCTTAGCTGCAGTCCAGTACTCGCCTAAGTTCTCCCACCTAGAGACTTAGCTGCAGTCAGGCACTCGCCTAAGTTTGAAAAAATCCTACCGAGTGGAGAGCAATCCTCCCACTCGGGGGCTTAGCTGCAGTCCAAACACTCGCCTAAGTATTTGAAAATCCTACCGAGTGAAGAGCAAACCTCCCACTCGGGGGCTTAGCTGCAGTCCAAGCACTCGCCTAAGTATTTGAAAATCCTACCGAGTGAGAGCAAACCTCCCACTCGGAGGCTTAGCTGCAGCCCAGTGCTCGCCTAAGTATTTGAAAATCCTACCGAGTGAGAGCAAACCTCCCACTCGGAGGCTTAGCTGCAGCCCAGTGCTCGCCTAAGTGTTTAAAAATCCTACCGAGTGAGAGCAAACCTCCCACTCGGGGGCTTAGCTGCAGCCCAGTGCTTGCCTAAGTGTTTAAAAATCCTACCGAGTGAGAGCAAACCTCCCGCTCGGGGGCTTAGCTACAGCCCAGGGCTCGCCTAAGTGTTTAAAAATCCTACCGAGTGGAGAGCAAACCTCCCACTCCGGGGCTTAGCTGCAGCCCAGCGCTCGCCTAAGTGTTTAAAAAATCCTACCGAGCGGAGAGCAAACCTCCCACTCAGGGGCTTAGCTGCAGCCCAGCGCTCGCCTAAGTGTTTAAAAATCCTACCGAGTGGAGAGCAAACCTCCCACTCGGAGGCTTAGCTGCAGCCCAGTGCTCGCCTAAGTACAGGGCACAACCCAATCCGCAAGGACGACGGGGCGCAAGTCGACCGCTACCTTCTCCTTCAGAGTTGTGCCGCAAATGCAAGGTTATTCCGAGTGAAGGTCAAGTTCCACTCGACGAATCAAATCATGAAGATATTCAACGAGAAATCAAGATCAGATAAATCCTAAAAGGTCCCAGACCTCAGATCAAAGTACTCGAGCCCTCAACTCGGCGGAGTTTAACGGTTACAAATCCACTCGGCATTCCGAGGCAAATTTAAAGTGAAGCATAAAAGTTTTTCATTCCTCAGGAGGAGGACTGGAAGGGGCGACGAACTCGTCCAAGTCGATCCCGTCTGCAATACGAGTGGCAGCAGCAATGAAAGTCTCCATGAAGTCTTGAAAGTTGTGCTTCCTGGTATTGGCAACTTGGATGGCGGCCAGCTTTTCTTCTCGCGCCTCCTTGCAATGGACGCGGACCAGAGACAGAGCGACATCAGCACCACATCTAGCAGAAGATTTCTTCCATTCCGCCACTCGACCTGGGACTTCATTAAGTCGAGCCATCAGGGACTCGAGGTCGTTCTGAAGCGTCGTCCCAGGATAGAGTGATGTGTCGATCCGCGACATCGCAACCTTCAGTCGAGCAAGATAGTCAACCACGCTGGCAATACGAGACTCTAGACGGAGCACATTCATTGCAGCCTCGTCCTTCACAAGGGAGTTAGCAGGGTCCAAGCCTGGCTCCACTCGACTGGTCTCCTCTTCAAAGTTCTGACAAAATTCCGCAAACACGATTCAAGAATAAGACAGTGACCCTACACAGACTTGGTAACTGCAAGACAGTCGGGGCAGAGTAATTACCTTCGAGCATGACGAACAGCTTCTTGGCGAGTCCACCGAGATAAGCCTCCAAATCGTTCCTCTTCCCCGCCAGCTCACCTGCCTTGTCTTGCAGAGCCACGTTGTCATTCTTCAGTCGGCTGACCTCTTGATTGGCTACCTCGAGAGCAGCTTTCAGTCTGGAGTTCTCCTGCTCAAGAGCTCCGACCGAGGCCATTTTCTCTTCAGCAAGCCTCGTTTTGCCCAAGACCTCCTTCTGTGCCTCCGCAAGATCTTGATCCTTCTTCTTCAGAGCTTCCTCCAGTTTATCTGCGGCGTGTCGAGTGAAATCAACATCAAGAATGGACAAGAAAGAAAAGCCACTCGTCAAGAATGGAGAACCTCACCAGCCATACCTTTTGCTTCTTCTTGCGCCTTCTTCAAATTCTCCTGAGGAAGCTTCAAGTTAAGGTTGAGCTGGATCTGCTGATTCTCCAAC
Organism: Triticum urartu; assembly: GCF_003073215.2. NCBI lineage: Eukaryota > Viridiplantae > Streptophyta > Magnoliopsida > Poales > Poaceae > Triticum > Triticum urartu. The sequence goes on along the minus strand of NC_053026.1, from coordinate 71,772,352 downwards.
TCAGTATAGCGAGCTACAAGTTCGCAGGATTTCTTAAAAAGAAAAATCAGTCGACAGACGTCCAAGACAAGTTGCTTCCGAGCAACTAAGAGACAATGATGACGTTTCTAAGACTACAGCCGAATCAAGAACATTCGACAGTAGTCTCGGGGACTACACCCAGTGGGTGCACTCAGCGTGCCCCCACTGTAAAAAAGAAGAAGTTGACTGCCCGCAGTCGACCGGATACAGTCCCATTCGACATGGCCTGACCAGACCGAGTGAAGAAATACAGCTACAGCAACACAATATAAAGACTACAGTCGACTGCCAGCAGTCCACCGTAGTCTCGGGGACTACACCCAGTGGGTGCACTTAGCGTGCCCCCACTCGTCCAAGAATTGGCAGACACACCCAGTGGATGTACAGATACAAAGATCTTCGGAGAAGAGATTCTTCAAACAACATATCATAACAGACCAAGTGTTGACTCGACTGACCTGGACGTTGCTCTGAAGAGCCGAGCTCGCGTCATAAGCTGCTTGGCTGGCCTCCCGAGCCACCTTCACTTGCTCCATCATGATCCCCGCCTGGCGTATAGCCTCTTTTGCGGCAGCCGCTTGGTCCTCAGGGACAGGGTACGCGGCAAAAAGCGAAGGCGGATCCGCAGTCGACGTCGAAGGCCGCACACTTGTCAGAGGAATAGCGAAAGTCATAGAAGCCCGCGTGGTGTCACCACCATCCCGAGCTACGGCCTTAGACGCCGGAGCAGATTGGGGGGTCTTGTCAGCCGACGCCCTCTTGTTCCTCCTCACTCTCAGCGGTTTGTTGTCGTCGTCATCCGGGAGGTCGATAACATGAGGAGGGGCTACAAGGGAAACATTCAATCGACCAGAGTTGCAATAAATGTTCAGTCGACTCAAAGCGGGACGTCAGTAATCATACCAGGGTTGGAGGTAACAGCATCCTCCATCTCTTTGTCGTCGTCCTTGGCGGAGATCTCAGAAGTAGCAGCACTGCAAGTCTCGAAAGTCAGTCAGTTGGCTCAATGAATCAACCAAGGATCTGTCCACGGTCGACAAAGGAAAACAAGTTTTATTATTACCCAGAAATGGTGGGGACGTCCGTCTTCATGTTGGGCAGAGCCTTGGGCGGCTTGGACGGCGTCGCGCGTGGGTGCTTGGGAGCCTTTCCAGTCGGCGTAGGAGAAGAGGTCCAAGGGCGTTTCGACGACTGCCCAACAGGAGCAGTCGCCCTACCACACTCCCGCGCTGGGTCATGTGTGAGCTTGGATCGCCCCTCCGGGCGGGGGGGGGGGGGGGTTTCAACCTCCTCCTCCTCCTCTTCGCTGGAGTCGACGTCGTCGCCTCCCTCTCCTTCACCGTCGGACTCCCACTCGCCTTGATCGTCTCCGCTCTCACCTACGCTCGCCTCCCCTTCCTCAGTTGGCCCCTGTGCCCCGTTGGGCGTCGAGTACATCTCGATAGTCGCCTAGAAAACAACAGACAAGACGAAAGTCAATCGACCTACTCAAAGAAGGCCAATGAAGAAAACATGATCTCAGTCAGGAGCATAAAGACATACCTGGTCCACGTCATACGAGTTGTCGAGTGGAATTACCCTCCTGGCTCCTCGGGGGTTGTCTTTGTTCCCCGTGATGCTCGACAGCCACCCCTCCAGCATCTCGTCAGTAACCTCCTCCGGGTGGACCCGAGTGGTGTCGTCGAGACCCGAGTACAGCCAAATCGGGTGGTCGCGAGCCTGGAGCGGTTGGATGCGCCTCCGGAGGAAGACCTCCAGCAAGTCCATACCAGTCACACCCTCACAGACAAGCTCAACCACTCGACCAGCCAGTACTTTGACTTGGGCCTTTTCCTCCGGCGTCACTTTCAGAGAAGCAGGTTTTTTAGCTCGGTCAAGAGAGAAAGGGGGAAGTCCGGTCGACTGCCCTGGGGTCGCCTGGTCTTGACAGTAAAACCAGGTCGCCTGCCAACCACGGACCGACTCCGGGAAAATGATAGATGGAAAACAACTCTTTCCCCTCGTTTGGATCGCCAGGCCCCCGCACAGCTGAATCACCTGCGTCCTTTTGTCACTCGACTTGGCATTCTTGACCGATTGAGAACGGCAGGTAAAGATGTGCTCGAAGAGTCCCCAATGGGGGCGGCAACCCAATAAACCCTCACACATGGAAATGAAAGCAGCAAGATATACGATGGAGTTGGGAGTGAAGTGGTGGAGCTGCGCTCCGAAGAAGTTCAGAAAGCTCCGGAAAAAAGGATGGGGCGGCAGAGAAAACCCTCGGTCAATATGGGTGGCTAGGAGCACACACTCACCGTCGCGAGGCTGAGGTTCGATCTCTCTCCCCGGGAGACGCGCAGCTTCGTGGGGAATGACTCCCCCCTCGACCATGTCGTCGAGGTCTTCTTGCCGGATCACCGACGGCATCCAGTCGCCCTGGATCCAGCCGCGGGGCAGAGCAGACCTTGAGGAAGATCCGCCCCGAGCAGATCTCTTCCCTTTTCCCTGCGCCGCCGCCTTCTTCGCGCGCTCCAGAGCGGATGTCTTGTCCTTCGCCATCGTCGCCAACAAATCTCGCACGGGTCTGCGGCGCTAGGGTGAGAGCGGAGGTGGCGGAGGAGCTTGCGAAGGGAGAGAAGAAGAAGAGAGCACACTGTTTGGAAACCCCGAGCCGGCTACTTATAAGAGGCCACTCCCGAGTGGCTGACTGGTAGGCCCAGGCAATCCAGTAAAATCCCGCAGCGTACGCGCGCGCAGTACGTGGCAAAAAAGGTGGCGCGGAAATTGAGGAGCTTCCGCTTTATCGCTTCCGATTACTGCGGCCGCTCCCGTCCCGCGCGCTTCCCGAAATCCGAATCCCACGACATCCGCGGGCTGCAAAACAACTTGTCAAAACAGAAGACCCCGCTCGCGCCGACACTCGGTATGTCACAAGTAAAGAAATTCACTCGAAGAAAGGCTTGGAATGGATCAAGGCGACTTGAAGAGGTTGATGACGTCATCCGTGATGATTGACCCAAAACGAGGCACTCATGTAGCCCAAAGAACCAGTCGGAAGGATCTCCAACTCTTTCCCCACTCAAACCTCGATCCATTCGGGGGCTAATGATGAAGCTATGTACCTAGGGTAGGGGCACAGACCTGTCCAAAGAGCCCTACCCAAGGACATCCCTAGAAGAAGTCAACTTTCAATCGACTTGAAGGTATCCCACTCGACGGGTTCAATACACTCGACCAAGAAGCTATCACTCGACCAAGAAACTATCACTCGACCATGAAGCCAACCACTCGACTGCCAGGAGACCTAAAGTCACTCTGCAGGCAAACGGTCGGCTATTAAGTAGCCTTTATGGTCATTATAGCACTTTATTAGGGGCGTTACCAGTAACGCCCAACCTTAAATGTACCTTAAACCCTGCATCACTGAGGGCAGGAGAGGGCCGGCGAACTCTATATAAGCCACCCCCTCCTCAGTATGAAGGGTTCGCACCCCTGTTATTCACACACGCATAATTCAATCGACCGCCTCCGGGCACCGAGACGTAGGGCTATTACTTCCTTCGAGAAGGGCCTGAACTCGTAATCCTCGTGTGTTTACAACTTCCCAATAGCTGAGATCTAGCCTCTCCATACACTCCCCCCTACATCACTGTCAGAGTTAGAACCACGACAGCGCCCGCCCAGCCAGAGGACGCCGCGCCGCCGCCATGGCCATCCTCGGCTTTGAGCTCGAGGAGGAGCACGACGGGGCTCCCTCTCATGGGCCCCGCCCGGCGTCCGGCCCACCTCGGCCTCCCACGCCCGCCTCGGCCTGCCTCTCCATCCTTCTGGGCTCGGCCCAGTGGTGAGCGCCTCTAAATCCCGCCCGAGCGTCTTATAGCTATCCTCCGCGCGCCTGTTTTTTTGCTAAGTGCCCAGATCTGCCACATTTTATTACATATTCATAGCATCATAACTCTTCAACCGTTAGCTCCGATTCGTGCGTGTAGCATATCAAAATGTTCGCCTCGACGAGTACATCATTTCATCTCATTGCATCATTTTCATTTGAGCTCATCTTGATCCCCGAAATGCTGTTGGAAGAGGGCTATGTGATACACTTGGCAGATCTATTTCATCAAATAGATCTATTTTTCATTTTTGCCATGATTAATGTGTGCATGATATGATCCTGAGCTCTACATGTGTTTTGTTATATGCCATGCCATCTTTACAGTGGTGCTTGCCATGTATTTTTGTGATATTTGTGGTGACTAGCACAAGCCTGCAAAGTAGCGTAATCGGTAATGCTGATTTCAGGGACTTAGTTTTTCACTAAGTCCTTGTTCTGTTTTTGTCGGTATGCCATATGTTCATGTTGTTTAGTAGTGATCCGTGCCTCTTTTGAGGATGATCCGTAAGGATGTTTTCTTAATATTGTGGTGCTCTATTCATCCATGTCTTTGTTTGCATTTATGGACTACCCTAGCTTGAGTCAATCGAGCTCTACTTTTGCTATATCGTGAATCCTGGCAGATTGTTGACTTGTTAGCGATTTTGCTGAGGATGTTGCTATTGATCCGTGCATGCTATGTTGTTGTTCTTGCCATGTCTAGCTTCTATGCCATGTCTTCTTGATGGGTGTATGCTTATTTTGTCATGCGATGCTTTGTAGTGAGTGAATCGAGCTCGTAAATATGCCTACTCGTTAACTGATTTGCATGCTCCAGTTTTTCACCAAGTCTGAGATCTGTTTATGTTTTTGCCATGTTCACATGCTTGCAATTGTATTTTATGATCCCGTTTGGTTCAAGGTCACTAAGGGACTTTTGTTAAGTGCTTGGAGTAGCTTCATGCCATGCCTTGCTTTGCCATGTTAAGTTCGTGTAGCATTTAGTTTTCGTGCTCTAAAGTGTGCTTCCTGATGATAAATTCCAGACTTGTGTTAATTTCACAAAGTCTGAAACCTGTTATCATTTGCACTTTTGCCATGCTTGTTTGAACCTGTTAATGGATGAATTAGCTATAGCTCAGTGTTCATCTTTTGTTAAGCTTCATGAGTGGATCCCTGCCATGTATTTTGTTGCCATGTTTGAGTGCTGTAGCATATTTATCTTGTTACATTTAGATGGCTACTTGCTGATTATCGCAGACCGGTGCCATATTTTGTTTTACTTGCCATTTCCAAACCATGCATCCGATTCCGGTGATCTTTATATTGATTTCAACCGAAATAACCTCACCTTTCCAGTGGCACTCTTGTATTTCCAAGTTGAGGCCAGGCTCAATCATTTCTTTGCAAATCATGCATATGCATCGCATACCACATCCCGCATATCATATCATGTTCATGTGTTGGTTGTTTACTATGTTGTCTGCTTCTTTCCGGTGTTGCTTCTTCGGGTTGGTTCCGATAACGTCGCATTTGTGAGGACCCGTTCGACTACGTCCGTTTGTCTTCTTCATGGACTTGTTCTTCTTCCTTGTGGGATCTCAGGCAAGATGACCATACCCTCGAAATCACTTCTATCTTTGCTTGCTAGTTGCTCGCTCTTTTGCTATGCCTATGCTGCGATACTTACCACTTGCTTATCATGCCTCCTATATTGTTGAACCAATCCTCTAACCCACCTTGTCCTAGCAAACCGTTGTTTGGCTATGTTACCACTTTGCTCAACCCCTCTTATAGCGTTGTTAGTTGCAGGTGAAGATTGAAGTTTGTTCCTTATTGGAACATGGAGATGTTGTTCCTTGTTGGAACATGTTTACTTGTTGGGATATCACAATATCTCTTATTTAATTAATGCATCTATATACTTGGTAAAGGGTGGAAGGCTCGGCCTTATGCCTGGTGTTTTGTTCCACTCTTGCCGCCCTAGTTTCCGTCATATCGGTGTTATGTTCCCGGATTTTGCGTTCCTTACGCGGTTGGGTTATAATGGGAACCCCTTGATAGTTCGCCTTCAATAAAACTCCTCCAGCAAGGCCCAACATTTGTTTTACCATTTGCCACCTAGCCTTTTCTTTCCCTTGGGTCGGCCAGCCCAAGGGTCATCTTATTTTAACCCCCCGGGCCAGTGCTTCTCTAAGTGTTGGTCCAACCCAGAGCACCGTGCGGGGCCGTTCCTTGGCAACTTGGGTTACGTTGGCTCCCGTACGCTTAGCTTATCTGGTGTGCCCTGAGAACGAGATATGGGCAGATCCTATCGGGATTTGTCGGCGCAGAGGGTGGTCTTGCTGGACTTGTTTTACCATTGTCGAGGATGTCTTGTAACCGGGATTCCGAGTCTGATCGGGTTTTTCCCGCTAGAAGGAATATCCTTCGTTGACCGTGAGAGCTTGTGATGGGCTAAGTTGGGACACCCCTGCAGGGTTTTGAACTTTCGAAAGCCGTGCCAGTGGTTATGGGCAGATGGGAATTTGTTAACGTCCGGTTGTAGAAAACCTGAAGTTGACCTTAATTAAAATACATCAACCGCGTGTGTAACCGTGATGGTCTCTTCTCGGCGGAGTCCGGGAAGTGAACACGATGTTGGAGTAATGCTTGACGTAGGTTGTTCTAGGATCACTTCTTGATCATAGCTGTTCGACCATGCTTTTGCCTTCTCTTCTCGCTCTCTTTTGCAAATATGTTAGCCACCATATATGCTAGTCGCTTGCTGCAGCTCCACCTCATACCTTTACCTTACCTATAAGCTTAAATAGTCTTGATCGCGAGGGTGTGAGATTGCTGAGTCCCCGTGACTCACAGATACTTCCAAAACCAGCTTGCAAGTGCCGTTGAACCGAGCAGGTGACGCAACCAAGCTCAAGGAGGAGCTCGATGAAGATCTTGTCCTTTGTGTTGTTCATTCTAGTTGATCAGTAGTATAGCCCAGTTGGGGTCGATCGGGGATCTGTGTAGCATTTGCGGTAGTCTTCTTTTATTTTGGCTCCGTAGTCGGGCCTTGATTGTAACTGGTTGATGTAATGCTTTATTCATGTAATTGTGTGAAGTGGTGATTGTAAGCCAACTATGTATCTCTTTCCCTTATGTATTACACAGGTTGTTTGCGAAGATTACCTCACTTGCGACATTGCTTTCAATGCAGTTATGCCTCTAAGTCGTGCTTCGACACATGGGAGATACAGCCGCATCGAGGGCGTTATATCCATATACCCTAAAAACATCCGAACGCACAATAGATCGGGAGTTCCGCCGCCAGAAGCCTCCGTAGCCACTGAAAACCAATCTAGACCCGTTCCGGCACCCTGCCGGAGGGGGCAATCCCTCTCTGGTGGACATCTTCATCATCCGGTGCTCTCCATGACTAGGAGGGAGTAGTTCTCCCTCGGGGCTGAGGGTATGTACCGGTAGCTATGTGTTTGATCTCTCTCTCTCTCTCGTGTTCTTGAGGTGATATGATCTTGATGTATCGCGAGCTTTGCTATTATAGTTGGATCCTATGATGTTTCTCCCCCTCTACTCTCTTGTAATGAATTGAGTTTCCCCTTTGAAGTTATCTTATCGGATTGAGTCTTTAAAGATTTGAGAACACTTGATGTATGTCTTGCCGTGCGTATCTATGGTGACAATGGGATACCACGTGATTCACTTGATGTATGTTTTGGTGATCAACTTGCGGGTTCCTCCCACGAACCTATGCATAGGGGTTGGCACACGTTTTCGTCATGATTCTCCGGTAGAAACTTTGGGGCACTTTTTGAGGTTCTATGTGTTGGTTGAATAGATGAATCTGAGATTGTGTGATGTAGATCGTATATCATACCCACGGATACTTGAGGTGACATTGGAGTATCTAGGTGACATTAGGGTTTTGGTTGATTTGTGTCTTAAGGTGTTATTCTAGTATGAACTCTAGGGCTGTTTGTGACACTTACAGGAATAGCCCAACGGATTGATTGGAAAGAATAACTTTGAGGTGGTTTCGTACCCTACCATAATCTCTTCGTTCGTTCTCCGCTATTAGTGACTTTGGAGTGACTCTTTGTTGCATGTTGAGGGATAGTTATGTGATCCAATTATGTTAGTATTGTTGAGGGAACTTGCACTAGCGAAAGTATGAACCCTAGGCCTTATTTCCACACATTGCAATACCGTTTACGCTCACTTTTATCATTTTTTACCTTGCTGGTTTTATTATTTCAGATTACAAATACCTTTATCTACCATCCATATACCACTTGTATCACCATCTCTTCGCCGAACTAGTGCACCTATACAATTTACCATTGTATTGGGTGTGTTGGGGACACAAGAGACTCTTTGTTATTTGGTTGCAGGGTTGCTTGAGAGAGACCATCTTCATCCTACGCCTCCTACGGATTGATAAACCTTAGGTCATCCACTTGAGGTAAACTTGCTACTGTCCTACAAACCTCTGCACTTGGAGGCCCAACAACGTCTACAAGAAGAAGGTTGTGTAGTAGACATCAACGCGTAGATTTGTCTTCGGCATTGCAAGGCGGGTTCTTCTTCTGAATACTCCATAGAAGATCTTGAACACAAGAATAGTGTCTGGCTCTGCAAAATAAGTTACACATACCGCCGTAGAGAGAATAATATTTCCACAAATCTAATCTGCTGACACGTTTAGCAACATGACATTAGGCCATGGCCCGGTCTTTATTCGAACCATTTTTCTCAACCAGCACTGCACATATTGCGAGGCGGTTTTCTTGACACGTCTTGTCGAAGCAGAGATGTTGTCCCCTTATCACGGGATTCTCATCAATACGGGTATGGGTAACCCAACCGTGCCATCAATTACCGCGTTCGGGGAATAAGCGATTTTACCAGGTAAGTGGGGAGGCGTATCGCCTCTTACGCCCTTATAAAGGGACAAAGATTCACCCTTTTTACCCACGCCTTCTTCCTCCTTGCTTATCCATTCTCACGCACTCGAGCTCCAACGCCCAAGTTCGCATCTTTCTTCTCAAACCACTCCAAGCATGTACGGAGCGGGAGGCAAGTGGATGGTCTCCTCCGTCACGGAGGAGCACATCGCAAAGCTACGGGAAGCCGGATATCTGGCCGCGAACATCGAGCGCCGACTACCAGATGCGGGGCAGATCGTCCCTACGCCCGCACCCCATGAGAGGGTAGTTTTCCTTACCCACTTTGTCCGCGGACTAGGATTTCCCCTTCACCCGTTTGTCCGCGGGCTCATGTTCTACTACGGGCTGGATTTTCATGATCTGGCCCCCAATTTCAGCCTCAACATCTCGGTGTTTATTGTCGTGTGCGAGGCCTTCGTCCGCATCGGGCCCATTTCGGCCTGTGACTGAAGACCTTTAATGTTAAACCGAAGGTGGTGGTCGGCCAGCAAGCGGAGTGCGGAGGCGCCATGGTGGGCAAAATACCTAAAGTCACCTGGCTCGAAGGCTCCTACGTGGAGACCATAAAGGTGTGGCAATCGGGGTGGTTCTACATCACCGAGCCGCGCGACACCTACTGGGTGGCGGCCCCCGAATTTTGATCTGGAATCCCCGCGCGGCTCACCTCCTGGAAAGAGAAGGGCCTGTCCTGGGGTTCCCCAGTAGAGCTGACCGGACTCCAGACCTGCATCAAGAACATGATGAGCAAGAAAATCAAGCTCGTCAATGTGGTCCAGGTCATGCTCTTCCGCCGGATTCTCCTGTGTCAATGATGGGTATTCAATTTGTGGGAGTTCGACCCGGCCGAGCACCAGACGCCACGAGAGCTCTTCAACATGACGCACAAGGACGTCTGGAAGGTGCTGTTCAAGGGCGCTGAGGTACCTCCTCCCCTTAGAGAGGACCGCAAACTCAGCGCAAAGCGCCACGCCAATCTTGCAAGTTTTTGTATCTCACAAGATATTTATTTGCCCTAGTTTTAATCATGTGCGGGATCTAAGCTTCCATGCTATTAACAGGACTGAGTGGAGACAGCAGAGTGGATCAATTGCACAGCCCCCTGCCTGAAGATCCTGCAGATGCTCTCCTAACGGAGATGCTGGTTTCGGCGCCTTACGAGGTGCCGGCGAAGAAGGCCAAGAAGAAAGCCACGGGGACCCGAAAGGGTCTCTAGCGCAAGGTTATATCGGACTCATCGTCCGATAACTCTGACGCACCCTCCTCCCACGAAAACGAGGAGGAGGAGGAGGAGGAAAGTTCTCCCCCCTTAGCTAGGGGAGACAAGAAAAGGAAGGCCGACCCAACCGGGAAGGCCGAAGGGTCCAAGAAGGGAAGGTCCCTCCTTCCGGACTGCTTCACGACGGCCGCCTACAGCAGCGACGAGTGGTTACCCAGGGAGAAGCCCCTGGTGAAGTCGTAAGTATCCGGATACCATAGTAATTCATGGTATGTTTTATTGCACTGCTTCTTCTTACGCCGAATATAATTATGCAGTCCGTCCCGAGCCTGTCTTGACGTATCTTTGTCGGACGGTTCTTTGGACTCGTCGGATATGAATAGCGATTCACTTCCGACCGCCTCCACCCCTTGCCCTACGGACAATGTCGAGGTGTTGTCTAAAAAGGCACCGAGCCGAGGGGAGGCAGTCCTGGGGGCTCCTCGAGGTGACCTTCCGGACCCTGGGCGCAAAGGGAGAAATACTCCCACGGGCTCCAAGTTCGGCCCTCAGCCGAACACTGCGCCGGAACCTTCGGTGGTTCCGGACTCCAGCAGGCGATCCCCCATTAAAAGGGGCAAGCCGCCCGTGCCGGTGGCCTCTATCCATCCAGAGGCACCGGACAACTTGCTGGAAGCGCTTCACGGCGCTTCCATAGACGAAGAGCACCGCACTATCATGAGTGCGGTGATTGAGAAATTTCAGTCCGCCAAAAATGGACTGACCGAAGCTTGCGCCAGCCTCCTAACAGGCTTTGAGGTAAGTAATCAAAATATAGGAAAATATTATAGCATAGATAGTAGCCCCTGATGTTCTATTTGGCGTTCGCGAAGAAAGGCCGAATAGAGGATCAAATAATGACTCAGGAGTCTAATCAGAATATGTCTATGTGCATATGCAGGCTTCACTGCTGGCCACTGCCGCACGTACTGCGGAGGTCGCTGCACTGAAGCAGGACCTTGAGCGATCCGAAGACGAGCTCGGCCTTACCAAGAGGCAGCTCGAGGAGAGAAAAGGTAAGCAATACCTTGTCTATATATTAAAAAGAAATTCGGTTGTAAGTAATAGGATCATTATGTATTTGTCAGGGGCCACAACCGAGGAGGCGACCCTGAAGAAGGCGCTGTCCGAGGCCGAAGACAAAGCGGGCAAGGAGCGCATTGAGCGGGAAAAGCAAGAGGCCTGGGTAGGTGAGGTGTAGCAAGAGCTCGAGGATCTCGCCAAAAAACACGAGTCCTTGCAGCTTGACTCTAAGACACGAGAGTCCGAGCTTGCGAAGGCGCTCGAAAGCGCACGGAGCACCAAGGCTGAAGCCCACAAGGCCCTCCAGGAGATGGATGCGGTGAAGAAGATAGCAGCGGGTAAGGCATTCATTATGCAAAGCAAGCATGTGAAGGAAACTTTCCTTTTACTTACCCGAGTTCGGAGCTCTCCAGGAGCGTTCGTAGATCTTCCCCGTAGTGTACAGGATGCCCCAGAGTTTTACCGAGCTGAGGAGGGGAGCTCGACGTAAAAGTTGTTCTAGTCTTAGTATACTGGGACCGAACACCCAATACCCTTGAGCGACCAGCTGAAGCAACTGGTCGAGCTTCACAAGGCGGCCGAACAGGCCATGAAGGGTCTTATAGTCCGGATGTGGCCTGGCGATCCCCTGCCTAGCAACTACTTCGGTCTGGTGAGGCGGCTCGTAGATGCCTGCCCACGGCTTGAAGTTATAAAGCAGTCCGTCTGCATCGAGGGTGCGTGCAGGGCTTTTGCCCAGGCGAAGGTGCACTAGGCGAAGCTGGACGCCGTAAAGCTGGTGAAGGAGGGGCCGCCGGAGGGCAAGAAGCATCGCTGCCCCGAAATGTATTATGACAGTGTCCTGAAGGGTTCCCGCCTTCTGGCGGAGGATTGTGCCAGAGATGTAATTTTTGAATGAACATGCTCATGTGATCCTGTAATATGAAACGAGTTCATTTGCGCTATGCAACACGTTTTGAATTTAAAATATTACCTTATGTGGGGCCATTTATAAAATTTGAGAGTTGGCCAGTCGTCGGCTTCCGCCCCCATGTAACTAGTACTGGGGTGTTCGGGATAAACCTGAGCACTCTTTATCCCAATTTTGGGTCCGTCGAGGGAGGTGTTCAACACAACGAACCAGGCAATCGGACTATAAGGCTTTATCACTCTCACTTAGCCATAGAAGTCTACAATTTTAAATTTTGGCGAAGCCCCTAGTATTCGGAAGGCCGAATTGGGGGCGCTATATACGCCTAAGTCGGACAAGGCCGACTCCTCGCCCAAAGCGGAAAAATTCTTTAAGGACTTGAGACCTCTCGAACAGCGACCAGCTCTCGCCTTATCATGACAGTCAGTTTTCGGCTTTCTCTACTGAGGTGCTCATCCGGAAGAACCGGGACACAATCGCAGTAGTTCTCCCAGTGCTACCTTAGCCGATATAGATGAACGTAAGGTACCAAAACATGGGAGACGGGCAAACCCAACTATTGACCCAAGACATGATTTGGAGCTGATGCATATAATGCTATAAGTTCGGGGTGCCGCATGTCAAAAGTGTTCGGACTTCTCACGCCGTATTATGGGGTAAATGAAAGCCCCTGGTGTACTGACCGTACCAGAATGTACGGGTGCAAGTTGTTGTAAATGAACATATAAGAAAAAAGGGATGAATAATGCAATAATAGACTAATGCTATGCATTGTTATTTAGATAATATCTCGAAGCGTACTTATACAAGTAGTGCAATAAGCAGAAAATAGGACTATTTGACATGTCCTATCCAAGGGCAAGTTGCGTATGGATAGTAGAAAGCGGGTATATCGATTATTATTAGAGACCACCTGGGGGTTCCCTTGTACATCTTAGCTTCTTGCCTCCTTGGCTGTTCCTTCCTGTAATGTGTACGGCAATTGTACTGCCGGAAAGGGCTTCCAGAGAGTTAGGTCCTGAAAGAGAAAAAATGATAAAGGTATGTAGCCCCTAGGGTGGTTAAGCCGCATTGTGGGACGTGCCCTGATCGTGCCCCCGCCTATGCCCATGGTATTTTCAGTGCGTAATTATGTACGCGCGGCATGGATTTCGTCGCTTGACTGGAACTGGGACGGGGGCCGAATTGCTAGGCGAGCTCTGAACGTGCCAGGCGATCCTGTTACAGTTTACTTCGGACTTGCTTGATGGTGTCCGGGGGCTCTATCGCCGAATTGGTGGTTTGCCTTAAAAGGCTGCTTTGTGCTTCTGTTGCAAGGGCCACAGTGTGCTCTTCCGTGCGCAGTGAGCGTTCTGTGTTTCCATTGACTGTTATGACCCCCCTAGGTCCTGGCATCTTGAGCTTGAGGTATGCGTAATGCGGTACCGCATTGAATTTTGCAAATGCGGTTCGCCCGAGCAGTGCGTGATAGCCATTGCGGAACAGGACGATATCGAAGATTAACTCCTCACTTCGGAAGTTGTCCGAAAATCTGAAGACCACTTCCAGTGTGATTGAGCCCGTGCAATGGGCCTCTACACCTGGGATGATGCCCTTAAAGGTGGTTTTGGTGGGTTTGATCCTCGAGGGATCTATACCCATTTTGCGCACTGTATCTTGATAGAGCAGGTTCAGGCTGCTGCCGCCGTACATAAGCACTCGAGTGAGGTGAAATCCGTCGATGATGGGGTCTAGGACCAGTGCGGCGGATCCTCCATGATGGATACTAGTGGGGTGGTCCCTGCGATCAAAGGTGATCGGACAAGCGGACCATGGGTTGAACTTTGGGGCGACGAGCTCCATCGCATAGACGTCCCATAGTGCACGCTTCCATTCCCTCTTGGTAATGTGGGTTGCGTATATCATGTTCACCGTCTTCACTTGTGGGGGGAACCTCTTCTTTCCTCCCGTGTTCGGCGGTCGGGGCTCCTCCTCGTCATCACTATGCAGCCCCTTGTCCTTGTTTTCGGCATTAACTTGCCGGCCTGCTTAAACACCTAGCATTCTCTGTTGGTGTGATTGGCTGGCTTATCGGGGGTGCTGTGGATTTGACACGAGCGATCAAGTATGCAATCCAAACTGGACGGGCTCAGAGTACTTCTTTTGAATAGCTTTTTCCACTGATCGGATCTAGAGCCTCCGAATCCAGCATTGACTGCCGTATCATCGGTGTTATCGCCGTTGTTGCGGTGCTATTGTCTGTTACGACATGGTCTGCCTTTGGCATCTTTGGTATCCGAAGTGCCCGGATTCCTTGATGTGTTTTTGCTGCGAGCCAACCAGCTATCCTCGCCCGTGCAAAAGCGGGTCATGAGTGTCGTGAGGGCTGCCATAGACTTCGGCTTCTCCTCGCCGAGGCGCCGGGCAAGCCACTCGTCACAGATGTTATGCTTGAATGTCGCTAAGGCCTCTGCATCTAGACAGTCGACAATTTGGTTTTTCTTAGTTAGGAACTGTGTCCAGAATTGCCTGGCTGATTCCCCTGGTTGCTGAGTTATATGGCTCAAGTCATCAGCATCCGGTGGTCGCACATAAGTGCCCTGGAAGTTTTCAAGGAATGCGTCTTCCAAATCCTCCCAACTGCCGACGGAGTCTGCTCGCAAGCTATTCAGCCAATGCCGAGCTGGTCCTTTGAGTTTTAGTGGGAGGTACTTGATGGCATGCAGATCATCACCGCGAGCCATGTGGATGTGAAGGAGGAAATCCTCAATCCATATAGCGGGATCTATTGTACCATCATACGATTCATTTACGGGTTTAAAACCCTCCGGGAATTCGTGATCCATAACTTCATCAGTGAAGCACAGGGGGTGTGCGGCACCTCTGTGCCGGGCTATACCACGACACAATTCATATGAGTCTTGTCTGCTGTATTCGGCCCGACTGGATTTACTTTTAGTGTATCCGACGCGACGGTCATCATCCCGCGTTGGCGCACGCCCCCGTGACCCGTATATTGACCTTGCATGTTCTGCCCTGTTGTCCAATACGTCTTGTAGGTCCCGTGTGTTGCTCCGGGCCTTGGTATTTTTGATTGAGTGGCGGCGGGGTGCAGGTTGAACTTCAGGCTGAAACGCCTCTCTGGCTCGCCACGCGGTGGCCGGTCAGCCGCATCGTACACTGGTGATGGAGGTTTCAATGCTTCCTCCTTGAGGTGAGGTAGCAACCTGCGCTTTGGGTAACTCTTGGAGGGGCGCTCGAGTTCGTATTCCTCGGCCGCAAGGACTTTGGTCCATCTGTCTGCTAGCAAGTCTTGATCAGCTTGAAGCTGTTGTTGCTTTTTCTTCAGGCTATTTGCTATGGCCATAAGCCGACGCTTGAAGCGCTCCTGCTCGACGGGATCCTCAGGCACAATAAATTCTTCATCGCCGAGGCTCACCTCGTCTTCGGAGAGAGGCATGTAATTGTCCTCCTCTGATTCTCCATCTACCGCCTGCTCTGGAGGGCTATCTTGTTCACCCTCCCGCTCTACATCGTGCTGGAGGGGATTGTGGTTGTCTTCGGCACTATCCGGAGTGTTATTGTCTCTTATGTCGGTATCACTACTTTTGCTATGGCGGGACTTAGAGAGGCGCCACTGACGTCGGCGCTTGGGTGGCTTCTTGGAGGGGTCATCCTCCTGTCTCGTCGCCATTGCCTTCTTTGGGGGTGTCCACCATGTATATATCGTATGGGTGGCGGTCCAGCGCCCTGTGGGCGGTGGTTCCTGTTCGTCTCCTGCATCGTCGTCCGTACCGTCAATGTCTTCGGAGTCGAAGTCGAGCATGTCGGTTAAATCGTTAACAGTGGCTACTAAGGGGGTGGTGGGTGGGCAGCGAATTTCTTCGTCGTCCGCATCCCATTCTAGTCGGACATAGTTCGGCCAAGGTTCTCCTGACAAGGAGAGAGACCTTAATGAATTTAGCACATCGTCGAAAGGCGAGTGCTGAAAGATATCCGCGTAGGTGAAATCCATGATCGGCGCCCAATCGAATTCGATAGGCACGGATGCAGGCGGCTCGGAGTCCGTGGCCGGAGACGAATCCAGTGGTTCGGCAACACAGCTCTCGTAAGGGGTGAAGTCAGTATCCGGCTCCATCGCCACTGAGAGTGCGGCCTACATGGCGGGGTCTATCCATCCGTCCTCGGATGGCGCAATTTGCTCCGGATCGAAGGCCAGAGTAGTTGCAGATGCGATCTCCCAAACATTGTCTGACGGCAGAGTTACGTCATGCTCGTCGTGATTGTGCGGTGCAGCTGACATGGGCTCGAATCCGTCGAAGATCAAGTCTCCACGGATGTCAGCAGTGTAGTTTAAGTTTCCGAACCTGACCTGATGGCCAGGGGCGTAGCTCTCGATCTTCTCCAGATGGCCAAGCGAATTGGCCCGCAGTGCGAAGCCGCCGAATACGAAGATCTGTCCGGGGAGGAAAACCTCACCCTGGACCACATCGTTACTGATGATCGAAGGGTCCATCGAGCCTTATGGTGACGGCACAGTGGAACTCTCAATGAAAGCACCAATGTCGGTGTCAAAACCGGCGGATCTAGGGTAGGGGGTCCCGAACTGTACATCTAAGGCGGATGGTAACAGGAGGCAGGGGACACGATGTTTACCGAGGTTCGGGCCCTCTTGATAGAGGTAATACCCTACGTCCTGCTTGATTGATCTTGATGATATGAGTATTACAAGAGTTGATCTACCACGAGATCGTAGAGGCTAAACCCTAGAAGCTAGCCTATGGTATGATTGTATGTTGTCCTACGGACTAAACCCTCCGGTTTATATAGACACCGGAGGGGGCTAGGGTTACACAGAGTTGGTTACAAGGGAGGAGATCCACATATCCATATTGCCAAGCTTGCCTTGCACGCCAAGGAAAGTCCCATCCGTACACAGGACGAAGTCTTCAATCTTGTATCTTCATAGTCCAACAGTCCGGCCAAAGGATATAGTCTGGCTGTCCGGAGACCCCCTAATCCAGGACTCCCTCAAGCATCTTCCAAGTCCTTCATTTGGTGAATCAAATATGTCGTAGGAGTTGGTTGACACAAGTGCTAGACCGGCAACACCTTCATCTTGATTATATTCGGAGTCGGAGTGATAGCCTCTCTCGGAGTGATTGTCGGAGTCGGAGCCGGATACCCATTCACCAACATGAGCTTGATGTCTTCGTTTTTTGTAACTCCTTGATGACTTGTCCTTCCTTTCCGAATCTTTGCTTCTTCAGGATGTTCTTCGTTCATAACGATCATCTCTACTCCTTCTCTCTCTTGATGGTGATTCTTCTCTTCTACTTCTTCTTTTTGGAGAATCTTCTCTTCTCTTGTAGGGTGTCGTACACTCATTGGAATAGTGTCCGGGTCTTCCACAATTGTAGAAATTTCTCTCTTGACTAGAAGATCTTTTGTCATTGTAGGACCTTGACTTGGAACTTCTCTCTTTGCTTCTACTCTTGTAGAACTTGCTGAAGTTCTTCACCATTAGGCTCAATTCTTCATTGAAGGTTTGTTTCTCACTTGATGATGTGGGAGCTTCACATGAGGCTTTGTAAGCACCACTTGACTTGTTATGGAGATCCTCCTTATCCTTGAGTGACATCTCATGGGAAACAATTCTTCCAATGACTTCTGTTGGCTTGAGGTCTTTGTAATTGGGCATCATTTGGAACAATGTGCATACGGTATCATATTTTCCGTCCAAAGCTCTTAGGATCTTCTTGATGATGAATTTGTCGGTCATCTCTTCACTTCCTAAGTCGGCGATCTCATTTGTGATAAGAGCAAGCCTAGAGTACATTTCAGCGACACCTTGACCATCCTGCATTTTGAACTTGTCAAGCTGACTTTGAAGCACATCCAACTTGGATTCCTTGACGGAGTCAGTACCTTCGTGCATATCAATCAAAGTATCCCAAATTTCCTTTGCATTCTCAAGACGGCTGATTTTGTTGAATTCTTCGGGGCACAATCTGTTGAAGAGGATATCACAAGCTTGAGCATTGTATTGCAACATCTTCAACTCTTCCGTGGTAGCTTCACAGTTCGGTTCTCTCCCATCAAAGAATTCACCTTGCAAGCCAATACACACAATAGCCCATACGGTGGGGTTATCTCCAATAATATGCATTTTCATCTTATGCTTCCAACTAGCAAAATTAGTACCATCAAAGTAAGGACCTCTACGGTGGTAATTTCCCTCGCTAGACGCCATACTCTCATAGGTTGTGAAACCAAGGCTATGACTACCAAAAGCTATGGAAATCAAAGCAAATGGAGACCAAAGCTCTGATACCACTTGTAGGATCGAATGTATGTCTAGAGGGGGGGGGGGTGATTAGACTACTTGACCAAATAAAAACTTATCCTTTTCCCAATTTTAGTTCTTGGCAGATTTTAGAAACTTTGGACAAGTCAAGCAATCTTAACACAATTCAAGCAAGCATGCAAAGAGTATATGAGCAGTGGAAAGTAAACAATGCAACTTGCAAGAATGTAATGGGAAGGGTTTGGAGGATTCAAACGCAATTTGAGACACGGATGTTTTTGTCGTGGTTCCGATAGGTGGTGCTATCGTACATCCACGTTGATGGAGACTTCAACCCACGAAGGGTAGGGGCTACACGAGTCCACGGAGGGCTCCACCCACGAAGAAGCAACCTTGTCTATCCCACCATGGCCGTCGCCCACGAAGGACTTGCCTCACTAGTGGTAGATCTTCACGAAGTAGGCGATCTCCTTGCTCTTACAAACTCCTTGGTTCAACTCCACAATCTTGTCGGAGGCTCCCAAGTGACACCTAGCCAATCTAGGAGACACCACTCTCCAAGAAGTAACAAATGGTGTGGTGATGATGAACTCCTTGCTCTTTTGCTTCAAATGATAGTCTCCCCAACACTCAACTCTCTCACACAGGATATGGATTTGGTGGAAAGAAGATTTGAGTGGAAAGCAACTTGGGGAAGGCTAGAGATCAAGATTCATATGGTAGGAATGGAATATCTTGGCCTCAACACAAGTGTAGGTGGTTCTCTCTCAGAAAAAGTAAGTTGGAAGTGTAGGTTTGTTCTGATGGCTCTCTCCACGAATGAAGAGGAGGTGGAGGGGTATATATAGCCTCCACACAAAATCTAACCGTTACACACAACTTGCCAATCTCGGTGGGACCGAATTGATAAACTCGGTCGGACCGATTCAGCAAAGCTAGTGACTGTTAGGAGTTTCGGTGGGACCGACATGCACCTCGGTAGGACCGATATGGTTAGGGTTAGGGCATAACGTAATCTCGGTGAGACCGATTACACAAACTTGGTGAGACCGATTTTGGTAATAAGCTAACCAAAGAGTTAGTCAGGTAAACTCGGTGGGACCGATTCGCTCATTTCGGTGAGACCGAAATGTTACAAAAGGGAAACAGAGAGTTTACAGTGCAATCTCAGTGGGACCGATCGCTCATCTCGGTGGGACTGAAACATCATGAAGGGAAACAGAGAGATTACAATCCCATCTCGGTGAGACCGAGATCCCTATTGGTGAGACCGATTTTCCTAGGGTTTGTGGCAGTGGCTATGACATCTGAACTCAGTGGCGCCGGATAGAAAGAATCGGTGGGGCCGAGTTTGACTTTTGGTTTAGGTCATATGTGGATGTGAGAAAGTAGTTGAGGGTTTTGGAGCATATCACTAAGCATTTTGAGCAAGAGCCTCATTAAGCAACACCTCATCCCTCCTTGATAGTATTGGCTTTTCTATAGACTCAATGTGATCTTGGATCACTAAAATAGAAAATGTAGAGTCTTGAGCTTTGAGCTTGAGCCAATCCTTTTGTCCTTAGCATTTTGAGGGGTCCACATTTCTCATTCATACCATGCCAATCATTGAGCTTTCCTGAAATATTAATCTTGAAATAGCATTAGCTCAATGAGCTATATGTTGTTAGGAATTACCAAAACCACCTAGGGATAGTTGCACTTTCAGTATGAACCATAGATAAGTTGGAATACAGTATATATTACACCAATATGAATTTATAATGAGTTCACAAAAGTACCTAAGTGGTGATTTATTTTTTTATACTGATGGAGCTTATGAGTTTTCTGTTAAGTTTTGTGTTGTGAAGTTTCCAAGTTTTGGGTGAAGATTCGATGGACTATGGAATAAGGAGTGGAAAGAGCCTAAGCTTGGGGATGCCCAAGGCACCCCAAGGTAAAATCCAAGGACAAGCCAAAAGCCTAAGCTTGGGGATGCCCCAGAAGGCATCCCCTCTTTCGTCTTCGTTCATCGGCAACTTTACTTGGAGCTATATTTTTATTCACCACATGATATGTTTTTTGCTTGGAGCATAAATTTATTTTATTTTGTTTTGCTTGATGTTTGAATAAAATACCAACATCTGAAATTCTTAAATGTTAGAGAGTCTTCACATAGTTGCATAATTATTCGACTACTCATTGATCTTCACTTATATCTTTCGGAGTAGTTTAACATTTGCTCTAGTGCTTCACTCATATCTTTTTAGAGCACGGCGGTGGTTCTATTTTATAGAAATAATTGATCTCTCATGCTTCACTTATATCATTTTTAGAGTCTTTTAGAACAACATGGTAATTTACTTTGGTTATAGATTTTAAATGCTAAGAGAAGTTGGATGCTTGATAGTTGTTTTGAGATATAAAGGTGGTAATATTAGTGGTGTGCTAGTTGAGTAATTGTGAAATTGATGAATACTTGTGTTGAAGTTGGCAAGTCCCGTAGCATGCATGTATGGTA
The DNA here is from genome assembly GCF_003073215.2 of Triticum urartu. Taxonomy (NCBI): domain Eukaryota; kingdom Viridiplantae; phylum Streptophyta; class Magnoliopsida; order Poales; family Poaceae; genus Triticum; species Triticum urartu. The sequence goes on along the minus strand of NC_053026.1, from coordinate 71,751,561 downwards.
AATGTTGTGTGACAAATTTGAAGCATGGGGTGTTCTTTGATTGCTTTCCTTATGAGTGGCAGTCGGGGACGAGCGATGGTCTTTTCGTACCAATCTACCCCCCTAGGAGCATGCACGTAGTGCTTGATTTTGATGACCTGTAGATTTTTGCAACAAGTATGTGAGTTCTTTATTACTAATGTTGAGTCCATGGATTATACGCACTCTCACCCTTCCATCATTGCTAGCATCTTCGGTACCGTGCATTGCCCTTTCTCACCTTGAGAGTTTGTGCAAACTTCGCCGGTGCATCCAAACCCCGTGATATGATACGCTCTATCACACATAAGCCTCCTTATATCTTCCTCAAAACATCCACCATACCTACCTATTATGGCATTTACATAGCCATTCCGAGATATATTGCCATGCAACTTTCCACCATTCCATTTATTATGACACACATCATCATTGTCATATTGCTTTGCATGATCATGTAGTTGGCATCGTATTTGTGGCAAAGCCACCATGCTTAATTTGTCATACATGTCACTCTTGATTGATCGCAATCCTGGTACACCGCCGGAGGCATTCACATAGAGTCACATTTTGTTCTAAGTATCGAGTTGTAATTCTTGAGTTGTAAGTAAATAAAAGTGTGATGATTATCATAAGAGCATTGTCCCATGTGAGGAAAGGATGATGGAGACTATGATTCCCCCACAAGTCGGGATGAGACTCCGGATGAAAAATAAAAAAATAAAATAAAAAAAGAGGCCATAAAAAGGGAAAAGAAGGTCCAAACAAAAAAATAAGAGATAAAAAGAGAGAAGAGACAATGTTACTATCCTTTTTACACACTTGTGCTTCAAAGTAGCACCATGATCTTCATGATAGAGAGTCTCTTATTTTGTCACTTTCATATACTAGTGGGAATTTTTCAATATAGAACTTGTCTTGTATATTCCAATGACGGGCTTCCTCAAATGCCCTAGGTCTTCGTGAGCAAGAAAGTTGGATGCACACCCACTTAATTTCTTTGATGAGCTTTCATATATTTATAGCTCTAGTGCATCCGTTGCATGGCAATCCCTACTCCTTGCATTGACATCAATCGGTGGGCATCTCCATTGCCCATTGATTAGCCGCGTCAATGTGAGATTTCTCCCTTTTTTCTTCTCACACAACCTCAATCATCATATTCTATTCCATCCATAGTGCTATGTACATGGCTCACGCTCATATATTGCGTAAAAGTTGAAAGAGTTTGAAAAGGCTAAGTATGAAACAATTGCTTGGCTTGTCATCGGGGTTTTGCATGATGAGAGCATTTTGTGTGACAAAAATGAAGCATTGCCAAACTATATGATTTTGTAGGGATAAGTTTTCTTTGGCTATGTTATTTTGATAAGACATAATTGCTTGATTAGCATACTTGGAGTATTACTATTTTTATGTCAACAATAAACTTTTATCTTGAATCTTTTGGATCTGAACATTCATGCCACAATAGAGAAAAATACATCGAAGAACATGCTAGAAAGCTTTCCACATCAAAAATCCTGTTTTTATCATTTACCTACTCGAGGACGAGCAGGAATTAAGCTTGGGGATGCTTGATACGTCTCCAACGTATCTATAATTTTTGATTGTTCCATGCTATTATATTATCGACCTTGGATGTTTTATATGCATTTATATGATTTTTGGGACTAACCTATTAACCTAGAGCCCAGTGCTAGTGCCAGTTTCTGTTTTTTTCGTTGTTTTTGAGTATCGCAGAAAAGGAAAATGAAACGGAGTCCAATTGACCTGAAACTTCACGGAACTTATTTTTGGACCAGAAGAAGGCCAGGAAGTAAAAGAATTGGGCCAGAAGAGTCTTGGGCTACCCACGAGGGTGGGGGCGCGCCCACCCCCTGGGCCCGCCCCTTGCCTCGTGGACAGCCCGGAGACCCCCTGCCTTGTTCCCGACTCCAACACCTCTTATATGACCCCAAACTTCCAGAAAGAAACCTAGATCAGGAGTTCCGCCACCAGATGCCTTCGTAGCCACCAAAAACCAATCTAGACCCGTTCCGGCACCCTGCCGGAGGGGGGAATCCCTCTCCGGTGGCCATCTTCATCATCCCGGCACTCTCCATGACGAGGAGGGAGTAGTTCACCCTCAGGGTTGAGGGTATGTACCAGTAGCTATTTGTTTGATCTCTCTCTCTCTCTCTCTCTCTCTCTCTCTCGTGTTCTTGAGTCGGCACGATCTTGATGTATCACGAGCTTTGCTATTATATTTGGATCTTATGATGTTTCTCCCCCTCTACTCTCTTGTGATGAATTGAGTTTTCCCTTTGAAGTTATCTTATCGGAGTGAGTCTTTAGGGTTTTGAGAAGACTTGATGTATGTCTTGCATGTGCTTACCTGTGGTGATAATGGGATATCACGTGATCCACTTAATGTATGTTTTGGTGATCAACTTGCGAGTTCCGTGACCTCGTGAACTTATGCATAGGGGTTGGCACACATTTTCGTCTTGACTCTTCGGTAGAAACTTTGGGGCACTCTTTGAAATTCTTTGTGTTGGTTGAATAGATGAATCTGAGATTGTGTGATGCATATCGTATAATCATACTCACGGATACTTGAGGTGACATTGGAGTATCTAGATGACATTAGGGTTTTGGTTGATTTGTGTCTTAAGGTGTTATTCTAGTACGAACTCTTGAATAGATCGATCCGAAAGAATAACTTTGAGGTGGTTTCGTACCCTACCATAATCTCTTCATTTGTTCTCCGCTATTAGTGACTTTGGAGTGACTCTTTGTTGCATGTTGAGGGATAGTTATATGATCCAGTTATGTTATTATTGTTGAGAGGACTTGCACTAGTGAAAGTATGAACCCTAGGCCTTGTTTCCTAGCATTGTGATGTCTACTACACAACCTTATTCTTGTAGACGTTGTTGGGCCTCCAAGTGCAGAGGTTTGTAGGAAAGTAGCGAATTTCCCTCAAGTGGATGACCTAAGGTTTATCAATCCGTAGGAGGCGTAGGATGAAGATGGTCTCTCTCAAGCAACCCTGCAACCAAATAACAAAGAGTCACTTGTGTCCCCAACACACCCAATACAATGGTAAATTGTATAGGTGCACTAGTTCGGCGAAGAGATGGTGATACAAGTGGTATATGGATGGTAGATAAAGGTTTTTGTAATCTGAAAATATAAAAACAGCAAGGTAACTAATGATAAAAGTGAGCACAAATGGTATTGCAATGCGTTGAAACAAGGCTTGGGGTTCATACTTTCACAAGTGCAAGTCCTCTCAACAATAATAACATAATTGAATCACATAACTATCCCTCAACATGCAACAAAGAGTCACTCCAAAGTCACTAATAGCGGAGAACAAACAAAGAGATTATGGTAGGGTACGAAACCACCTCAAAGTTATCCTTTGTGATCGATATATTCAAGAGTCCATTGTAAAATAACATGAAGCTATTCTTTCCGTTCAATCTATCATAGAGTTCATGCTAGAATAACACCTTAAGACACAAATCAACCAAAACCCTAATGTCACCTAGATACTCCAATGTCACCTCAAGTATCCGTGGGTATGATTATACGATATGCATCACACAATCTCAGATTCATCTATTAAAACCAACAAAAAGTACTTCAAAGAGTGCCCCAAAGTTTCTACCGGAGAGTCAAGATGAAAACGTGTGCCAACCCCTATGCATAGGTTCATGGGCGGAACCCGCAAGTTGATCACCAAAACATACATCAAGTGAATCACGTGAATATCCCATTGACACCACAGATAAGCACGGCAAGACATACATCAAGTGTTGGAACATGGAGAGGTTGTTCCTTGTTGGAACATGTTTACTTGTTGGGATATCACAATACCTCTTATTTAATTAATGCATCTATATACTTGGTAAAGGGTGGAAGGCTCGGCCTTATGCCCGTTGTTTTGTTCCACTCTTGCCGCCCTAGTTTCCGTCATATCGGTGTTATGTTCCCGGATTTTGCATTCCTTACACGGTTGGGTTATAATGGGAACCCCTTGACAGTTCGCCTTAAATAAAACTCCTCTAGCAATGCCCAACATTGGTTTTACCATTTTCCACCTAGCCTTTTCTTTCCCTTGGGTTCTGCAGACTCAAGGGTCATCTTTATTTTAACCCCCCCGGGCCAGTGCTCCTCTGAGTGTTGGTCCGAAATGGGCAGCCTGCGGGGCCACCTCGGGGCAACTCGAGGGTTAGTTTTACTCGTAGCTTGACCTATCTGAGTGTGCCCTGAGAACGAGATATGTGCAGCTCCTATCGGGATTTGTCGGCACATTCGGGCGGTGTTGCTAGACTTGTTTTACCATTGTCGAGGATGTCTTGTAACCGGGATTCCGAGCCTGATCGGGTCTTCCCGCTAGAAGGAAAATCCTTCATTGACCGTGAGAGCTTGTGATGGGCTAAGTTGGGACACCCCTGTAGGGATTTGAACTTTCGAAAGCCGTGCCCGCGGTTATGGGCATATGGGAATTTGTTAATGTCCGATTGTAGAAAACCTGAAGTTGACCTTAATTAAAATACATCAATCGCGTGTTTAACCGTGATGGTCTCTTCTCGGCGGAGTCCAGGAAGTGAACACGGTGTTGGAGTTATGTTTGACGTAGGTTGTTCTAGGATCACTTATTGACCATAGTTTCTCGACCGTGCTTTGCCTTCTCTTCTCACTCTCATTTGCATATGTTAGCCACCATATATGCTAGTCGCTTGCTGCAGCTCCACATCATACCTTTTTACCTTACCCATAAGCTTAAATAGTCTTGATCGCGAGGGTGTGAGATTGCTGAGTCCCCGTGACTCAAAGATACTTCCAAAACCAGCTTGTAGGTGCCGATGATGCCAAGCAGGTTACGCAACCAAGCTCAAGGAGGAGCTCGATGAAGATCTTGTTCTTTATGTTGTTCCGTTTTTCCAGTTGATCAGTAGTGGAGCCCAGTTGGGACGATCGGGGATCTGTGTAGCTTTTGGGGTAGTCTTCTTTTATTTTGGTTCCATAGTCGGACCTTGATTGTATCTGGTTGATGTAATGCTTTATTCATGTATGGTGTGAAGTGGCGACTGTAAGCCAACTATGTATCTTTTCCTTTATGTATTACATGGGTTGTGTGAAGATTACCTCACTTGCGACATTGCTTTCAATGCGGTTATGCCTCTATGTCGTGCTTCGACACATGGGAGATATAGCCGCATCGAGGGCATTACAAGTTGGTATCAGAGCCTTCCCCGACCTTAGGAGCCCCTTGCTTGATCGAATCGCTGGCATTATTGAGTCTAGTAATGTTTTGAGTCATTTAGGAATTATATATATCGGAGAGTTAGGACTTCTTTTTACTCCTCAGTCCCTTCATCGCTCTGGTGAGGCATCCTGACATAGAATTTTGACTTCTCCTCAAATTTCACTAAATTTTTTTAGGATCATGCGGGTATCTTGGAATCGTTCCGATGGTTTTGTGACGAGAACATTATTCTTGGTGCCTCCTGACATTTAAGGGTTGTGGCAGTGTCCCGGGGAGTTGAGCTCTGAGGTGTTGTCGTCACAATTTTATCGTTGCAGTTCTGGAATACCTGAGTTTAGTTTCACCGACATCGAAAATCTCTTTTATGCAGTTGTTGGTGAGATAACCTCGACACCACCCAGTACTAGGCGGGAGTTCAAGCATATTTCCATAACTCGTATAACGGATGCTTTTTGAAGGTTGAGGTAAACGATTTCCGAAGGTTTCTTGGTTATGTGTTGAAGGATGGATACAGTTGGATGTAGGTTTTGCTAGTTTTGGGTGAGATATAATGCTTCCCCTGTATCCCCAACACCCGATTGCATAACCGGAAATTTTCGGGAGTTTATAAGTGGGAATTCAAGTAGCTCTTAGGATATCTTTCTGACAGATGTATGATATGAAATTGGGGTTCGACGTCTAGTGGTCCGCCTATTCACGGTTGGTTTTACAGTGGTCTCGTTGTGTCTTAAAGAGTCCTTGGCTATGCCGACTCGGGGACGCTTCGTATGTCATGTGCACTGCCTTGTACATGATGGTGCTTTACGATCGAGCCCGTGTAGGCCCCACCACGAAAACTTCAGACGAAATCTCTATCATATGTTTGTTCTGGCTCATTCTGCAAGCCAATCCTTGTTTTGTTTTGAGTTGTGGTATTCGAGTTGCTTCGAAGTCAAATTTTGATTACATACCTTTCCTAAGCGGTGTTCTCATATTTCTATGTGAATACTAATCCTTCTCGATCATCGAGTCTGTCATGTCAATCCTTTTCAACCGGTGTGTTTCTCTTCTAGTGGATCCGATCACTTCAACATTCGCAAGATCAATTATCAGTTCTTCTCAACGGTGTTTGCTTCATCCGTTCCAAGTTGTCTTTGTTTTCCTACCCTCCCACCCTTGTTTCTTCAAGGACTCAGATTTCTTAATCAAGTATCCTTTGATTCATGTGAAGTCTCTCCATTCTTTTCCTTCATGTTCTTACCCGGTGATTCTCATGAAGATTCTAACGGAGCTTCAAGTTCGTCACTCTTCACTCGTTTTCTTCTCCGGTGGATTCGAGTCAAGCTTTGTCGATCTTGTCTTTTCCTCATTTCAAATGTCTCCTCATGTCGGTACTCCCCATATTCATTCTCTTCTCGCTATTCATTTCAAGATATCTCAAAAGGCTCGTCTAGTCATTCAAGATCTGTTCAACCTATTTCGAGGTTGTTATCCCATTCTAGTCATTTAATCTTACCGGTGCATTCTCTCTTTTAAATCCTTCTACGGTGTTTCTTTTGAGTGGGCCCTAATCCACAAGTCTTTTTCCAGGATCTTACCTGACTCTTCTTATTCTCCCGGAGTTATTCTCAAATCTTCTAAAGTTTGACGTAAGAATGAATTGTCATCAGTCATATGTATTTCTTCAAGATCTTTCAAATTCTTTTCGTCATTGGCTCAACCTTTTCTATTCTTCATTCCGGAGTGTCTAAAAAATTCTTGGTGGTGTTTCCCGTCGTAATTCTCAGATTTTGAAGACAGAAGAAGATTTTCCCTCCAAATCATATCCGTTCTCTCAAGATTCATGGTTCTAGCCTTTTGCCATCCTCTCATAATTATCTTCGATTGTGAGAATTCTTTTCACCTATCCGGAGCAATTCAAGAGTCTTCTTAGTTTGATTATCCGGAGTCCATCAATTCGGGTTTATTTCATTCTCAGCTTTCAGTTTTCATTCTACAATCTTACCGGTGCATCATTCAAGTATTCTCTAATCAGCTCGTGATTTCTTCATTTCAGTTGTATTTAAACTCCCTCAAGTATCTTCTTTCATTCTCTAATTCTTACGGGTGATTCATCCTTTTACTTCTTTCATTTTCAATTCTTACGGTGGTTCTTCCAAGATTCTTCTTCCTTCTTTTATCATATCAATGTATTCGTTGGTTTCAATCCTACCGGTGGTCCATTGAGTTTGCGCTATCTCTATCTTCATCCTTTCTACGAGAATAAGCAGTAGGCCAAATCCATTGTTTGTCATCAATTTAATTGGTGAAGGATAAGCAAGATGTAATTCTTATTCTTATTTCATCGAGTGAACTCAATTCCCTATTCCGGAGGCTCATAAAATTCCTTATCTCAATTATTCATCTTTCTTTCCCGGAGTTCCAAGTTCTCTCAATTATATCGCCGTGAAGATCCATCTAATCATTACAAGGTTTCACCTTGTGTTTTCAACCTTTCTTTCCTTCCGTTTGATCATTCTTTTGTTTAACGGAGTTCTTCATGAAGGTGCTACATGATGGTTCATTAAGGATTTAATTCCTTCTCAAAGTTTCCATTGAGATTCTTTTCAGAGGAGCTCAAGCATTCTTCATCTTGCAATCCGGAGTACAGTTCTTACTATCTTATATTTTGAGGTGGTGTTATGTCATTCTTGATAATTTCCCTTCGTGTTTCATGGATCACAAGTTTTTCCAAGGTGTCATATTTAAATCCATCATTTTTCTGTTCGCTCAAGTCATCTTTTCAACCCATCAATTTCTTCGAGCATGAGCTCTTCTCAATCCATCAATCTCTTCGGTGAAACTATCTTGGGTTATATTTTCACCTAAAGCTTTCCCTAAGGATTGTTGCTATTTATGGTGCTTATAAATGATCCAAGTTCTTCATTTATCCTCCCGGCGTAATAAGCTTTCTCGTCTCCTTGTTCATACCAATCCAATTCTTTTTCTCATGAGTGGCAGGTTGTCACCTCATAATTTTGAGATGTATTCCATAAGACCATATCAAGCTTATTATTTTCGTTGTTGGTTTTTCCAACAACTCTGTTCGACCCTTCTCCTAAAGATGCCTCTTCAAGCTCTTTTGTGGCAGAAGTTGGCATTTTCTTCTCAATTCTCCTAGTTCAATTATCTATCTTCTATTCTTCCGTTCCGGAGGCGTTGTGATGTTGCTCTCTTCAACCCATCTTCTTGTTTTGTCAGGATCGTGTTCTTTTCTTGGTTTATCCATTTAACCAGAGTGTTGTGTCCTCTGCTCAAGTTCTATTCATCTTATCAAGTCTTGCATCCCTTCTCAACCAGAGTGCTGTCCGAGTTTGTTCTTCCTTGTTACTCTTCCCTACCGGGGTGCTTTCAACTTTGTTCTTCTCCGTTGCTTTCCTCCTTTCAATTGGCTCAACCTCGCAAGGTTCGTGGTTTCACTCGTTTGTCAAAGAAGCAACTTAGTTTTACCTCTTCTCTTTCTCTTCTGTTTTCCCACCGGTGCCATTCTAGATCTCGGGACGAGATCCTCTCATAGTGGTGGAGTGTTGTAACGCCCGGAGACCGTTGTGCCAGGTGTCTTCCAGTTATTCGCTGTTGTTTCCTTGTCATTGCTTGCGTGTCATGCATTCCATATCATGTCATCATGTGCATTTCATTTGCATACATGTTCGTCTCATGCATCCGAGCATTTTCCCCGTTGTCCGTTTTGCAATCCGGCGCTTCTATGTCATCCGGTGTCCCTTTCTACCTCTTTTCATGTGCGGGTGTTAAACATTTCCGGATTGGACCGAGACTTGTCATGCGGCCTTGGTTTACTACCCGTAGACCGCCTGTCAAGTTTCGTACCATTTGGATTTCGTTTGATACTCCAACGGTTAACCGAGGGACCGATAAGGCCTCGTGTGTGTTGCAGCCCAACACCCTTCCAATTTGGCCCAAAACCCACCAAAAACCCCTCCATCATCTAGAGCGTTCGATCACGATCGCGTGGCCGAAAACCGCACCTCATTTGGAGCTTCCTAGCTCCCTCTACCTCTATAAATAGATCCCCTCCCGAAAATCACGGGTCTTCTCCCCCCAAACCCTAGAAATCCGCCTTCCTCGCCGCCGGACGTGTCCGATTTGGGCCGGACATGTCCGCTTCCTCCGCCGCCACCTATCGGGAGCCGACACGTGGCGCAGTCGCCCCACTTCACCGCCGCGGGCCCTAGAGCCCGTCTCCGGCCCTCCCGCCGTCCCTCCCGGCCGAGCCGCCCCCGAGCACCCGCCTCAGCTCCTCGCTCGCGCCTCGCCTCGACGGCCGCTGCCATCGTCAGCTCGCCGTCGTCGTCGCGGAGCTCGCCGCCATCACCGGTCGCTGCCTCCACGCGCCCGCCGCCGTCCGCCTCCTCGCCGGCGCATCGCCTGCCGCGCCGCGCCGCATCGCTCCGGCCGCCGCCCGCCTTGCCGTCGCAGCACTCCGGCTGGCCGTCGCGCGCCGCCCCTCGCCGACCTCGCCGCCGCGCCGCCCCGTCTACTACGGCGACCTCCGAAGCCTGGCCGGCCTCGTCTTCCTCCTCCCCGCGGCGCACTCCGGCCGCCACCGTCCGTCGACGCCGGCAGGAGCTCCGACGAGCTCGGATCTGACCTCGATCCACGTGCAAACCCTAGATCCGGATCGGTTGACTTTCTCTCCAACTCCTCGGAATTTTTGGCAACCTTCATCATGTCATAACTTTGCATCCGTGGCTCCGTTTTGGGCGTGTAGCATATCAAATTGTTAGTCTCATCGAGTACATCATTTCATCTCATTGCATCATTTTCATTTGAGCTCATCTTGATGCCCGAAATGCTGTTGGAAGAGGGCTATGTGAGGAATATGTCAGATCAGTTTCAGCAAATGGCCTTTTGTCATTTTTGCCATGATTAATATGTGCATGATATGATCCTGAGCTCTACATGTCTTTTGTTATATGCCATGCCATCTTTACAGGGGTGCTTGCCATGTATTTTTGTGATATTTGTGGTGACTAGCACAAGCTTGCAAAGTAGCGTAATCGTCGATGCTGATTTCAGGGACTTAGAATTTCACTAAGTCCTTGTCCTGTTATTATCTTTATGCCATATTTTCATGTTGTTTCCTAGTGATCCGTGCCTCTTTTGAGGATGATCAGTAAGGATGTTTTGTTAATATTGTGGTGCTCTATCCATCCATGTCTTTGTTTGCATTTATAGAGCAACCTAGCTTGAGTCAATCGAGCTCTAATTTTGCTATAAAATAATCCTGGCAGATTGTTGACATGTTTAGCGATTTTGCCGAGGATGTTGCTATTGATCCGTGCATGCTATGTTGTTGTTCTTGCCATGTCTAGCTCCTATGCCATGTCTTCTTGGTGGATGTATGCTTAGTTTGTCATGCCATGCTCTGTAGTGAGTGCATCGAGCTCATAAACATGCCTACTCGTTAACTGTTTTGCATGCTCCAGTTTTTCACTAAGTCTGAATCTGTTTATGTTTTTTCCATGTTCACATGCTTGCAATTGTATTTTCTGATCCCTTTTGGCTCAAGGTCACTAAGGGACTTTTGTTAAGTGCTTTGAGTATCTTCATGCCATGCCTTGCTTTTCCATTTTAAGTTCCTGTAGCATGTAGTTTTCATGCTCTAAAGTGTGCTTCCTAATGATAAATTCCAGACTTGTGTTAATTTTCACTAAGTCTGAAACCTGTTATCATTTGCACTTTTGCCATGCTTGTTTGAACCTGTTATTGAGTGAATTAGCCGTAGCTCAATGTTCATCTTTTGTCAAGCTTCATGAGTGGATCTCTGCCATGTATTTTGTTGCCATGTTTGAGTGCTGTAGCATATTTATCTTGGTGCATTTAGTTGGTCACTTGCTGATTATCGCAGACCGGTGCCATAGTTGTTTTGCTTGCCATTTCCAAACCGTGCATCCGATTTCGGTGATCTTTATATCGATTTCAAACGAAATCATATCCTATTTCTAGTGGCACTCTTGGATTTCCAAGTCGAGGCCAGGTTCTACCATTCCTTTACAAATCATGCATATGCATCACATACCGCATCCCGCATATCATGCCATGTTCATGTGTTGGTTGTTTACTATGTTGTGTGCTTCTTTCCGGTGTTGCTTCTTCGGGTTGGTTCCGATAACGTCGCATTTGTGAGGACCCGTTCGACTACGTCCATTTGTCTTCTTCATGGACTCGTTCTTCTTCCTTGCGGGATTTCAGGCAAGATGACCATACCCTCAAAATCACTTCTATCTTTGCTTGCTAGTTGCTCGCTCATTTGCTATGCCTATGTTACGATACCTACCACTTGCTTATCATGCCTCCTATATTGTTGAACCAAGCCTCTAACCCACCTTGTCCTAGCAAAACGTTGTTTGGCCATGTTACCGCTTTGCTCAGCCCCCTCTTATAGCGTTGTTAGTTGCAGGTGAAGATTGAAGTTTGTTCCTTGTTGGAACATGGAGAGGTTGTTCCTTGTTGGAACATGTTTACTTGTTGGGATATCACAATACCTCTTATTTAATTAATGCATCTATATACTTGGTAAAGGGTGGAAGGCTCGGCCTTATGCCTGGTGTTTTGTTCCACTCTTGCCGCCCTAGTTTCCGTCATATCGGTGTTATGTTCCCGGATTTTGTGTTCCTTACGTGGTTGGGTTATAATGGGAACCCCTTGACAGTTCGCCTTGAATAAAAATCCTCCAGTAATGCCCAACATTGGTTTTACCATTCTCCTCCTAGCCTTTTCTTTCCCTTGGGTTCTACAGACTCAAGGGTCATCTTTATTTTAACCCCCCCGGGCCAGTGCTCCTCTGAGTGTTGGTCCGAAATGCGCAGCCTGCGGGGCCACCTCGGGGCAACTCGAGGGCTGGTTTTACTCGTAGCTTGACCTATCTGAGTGTGTCCTGAGAACGAGATATGTGCAGCTCCTATCGGGATTTGTCGGCACATTCGGGCGGTGAGGGAGTCCTGGATTAGGGGGTGTTCGGATAGCCGGACTATTCCTTCAGCCGGACTCCTGGACTATGAAGATACAAGATTGAAGACTCCGTCCCGTGTCCGGAAGGGACTTTCCTTGCCGTGGAAGGCAAGCTTGGCGATACGGATATGAAGATCTCCTACCATTATAACCGACTTTGTGTCACCCTAACCCTCTCCGGTGTCTATATAAACTGGAGGGTTTTAGTCCGTAGGACAACGTACACATCAACAATCATACCATAGGCTAGCTTCTAGGGTTTAGCCTCCTCGATCTCGTGGTAGATCTACTCTTGTACTACCCATATCATCAATATTAATCAAGCAAGACGAAGGGTTTTACCTCCATCGAGAGGGCCCGATCCTGGGTAAAACTTCGTGTCCCTTGCCTCCTGTTACCATCCGGCCTAGATGCATAGTTCGGGACCCCCTACCCGAGATCCGCCGGTTTTGACACCGACATTGGTGCTTTCATTGAGAGTTCCTCTGTGTCGTCGCCGTCAGGCTCGATGGCTCCTACGATCATCAATAGCGATGCAATCTAGGGTGAGACCTTCCTCCCCGGACAGATCTTCGTCTTCGGCGGCTTCGCACTGCGGGCCAATTCGCTTGGTCATCTGGAGCAGATCGAAAGCTACGCCCCTGGCCGTCAGGTTAGATTTGGAAGTTTAAACTACACGGCCGACATACGCAGGGACTTGATCTTCGACAGATTCGAGACACTGCCGAGCGCGCCGCACTGTCACGACGAGCATGATTTAGCTCTGCCACCGAACAGTGCCCTGGAGGCCGCACCCGCGTCAGCTCCGACCCTTAATTCGGAGCCAACTGCGCCGATCGAGGATGGGAGGTTGGACGCCACCTCGGGGGCTGTGACCCCAACGGCGATTGAGCCGAACACCAGCCCCGCACTCTGCGAGACTCGTGACTCCAAGGAGCCGGACTCCTCTCCGGACTCCGAACCCTCCGCACCCCTGCCGATCGAATCCGATTGGGCGCCGATCATGGAGTTCACTACCGCGGACATCTTTCAGCACTCGCCTCTCGGCGATATCCTGAAGTCACTGAAGTCTCTCTCTTTATCAGGAGAACCCTGGCCGGACTACGGTCAGCAAGGTTGGGGTACGGACGATGAAACATTCAAAGCCCACCCACCACCCACTTTGTAGCCACTGTCGATGACTTAACCGACATGCTCGACTTCGACTCCGAAGACATCGATGGTATGGACGCCGATGAAGGAGATGATGAAGAACCAGCGCCTACTAGGCCCTGGAAAGCCACCTCGTCGTATGACATATACATGGTGGACACCCCAAAAGAGGGAGATGGCGATGGAACATCAGAGGATGACCCCTCCAAGAAACAACCTAAGCACCGGCGTCAGCGGCGCCGCTCAAAATCCCGCCAAAACAAACACGGTGATTCCAGCACGGGAGATAATAATACTCCGGAAAGCGCCGAAGAAAACCCCCTCCAGCAAGATTTAGCACAGGAGGATGCAGAAACCAGCCCTCATGAGAGAGCGGCAGACAGAGAGGTCGAGGACGATAATTATATGCCTCCCTCCGAAGACGAGGCAAGCCTCGACGACGACGAATTCGTCGTGCCAGAGGATCCCGTCGAGCAAGAGCGTTTTCAACGCAGGCTTATGGCCATAGCAAGAAGCCTCAAGAAAAAACAGCAACAGCTTAGAGCTGATCAAGATTTGCTAGTCGACAGATGGACTGAAGTCCTTGCGGCCGAAGAGCATAAACTCGAACGCCCCTCCAAGAGCTACCCAAAGCATAGGTTGCTACCCCGATTAGAGGAGGAAGCACTTGATGCGGCCGACCGGCCACCTCGTGGCCGCGACAGAGAGGCCTCTCGGCCCTCCACTCAAGCCGCACCCCGTACCAAGGCACGGGAATATGCGCCGGACTTACGAGACATGTTGGAGGACAAGGCAAGGCAAACAAGATCGATCTACGGATCGCGTGGGCGCCCCACGGCTCGAGACGGTAACCGTCATGCCGGTCACAAATTCGGCAGGGCCGAACACAGTAGACAAGGCTCATTGGAGCTACGTCATGATATAGCCCAGTACAGAGGGGCCACACACCCACTCTGCTTTATAGACGAAATAATGGATCATCAAATCCCCGAGGGTTTCAAACCCGTAAACATCGAATCATATGATGGCACAACAGATCCTGCGGTATGGATCGAGGATTATCTCCTTCATATCCACATGGCCCGCGGTGATGATTTCCACACCATCAAATACCTCCAACTCAAGCTTAAAGGACCAGCTCGGCATTGGCTTAACAGGTTGCCAACAGGATCAATCAGTTGTTGGGAGGACTTGGAAGCTGCATTCCTCGACAATTTCCAGGGCACTTATGTGCGACCCCTAGACTCCGATGACCTAAGTCACATAATTCAGCAGCCAGAGGAATCGGCCAGGCAATTCTGGACACGGTTCCTAACAAAGAAAAATCAAATAGTCGACTGTCCGGACGCTGAGGCCCTAGCAGCCTTCAAGCACAATATCCATGACGAGTGGCTGGCCCGGCACCTTGGACAGGAAAAGCCGAAATCTATGGCAGCACTCACGACACTCATGACCCGCTTTTGCGCAGGAGAAGACAGCTGGCTTGCTCGTAGCAATAATATGACCAAGAACCCTGGTAATTCGGACACTAGGGACAGTAGTGGCAGGTCGCGTCGCAACAAGCAGAAGCGTCGCATTAACGGCGACAATGCTGAGGATACGGCAGTTAATGCCGGATTCAGAGGCTCTAAATCCGGTCAGCGGAAAAAGCCATTCAAAAGGAATCCTAGGGGCCCGTCCAGTTTGCACCGAATACTCGACCGCTTGTGCCAGATACATGGCACCCCCGAAAAGCCGGCCAATCACACCAACAGGGATTGTTGGGTGTTCAAGCAGGCATGCAAGTTAAACGCCGAAAATGAAGACAAGGGGCTGCATTGCGATGACAACGAGGAGCCCCAGCCGCCGAACAATAGTGGACAGAAGGGTTTTCCCCCACATGTGCGGACGGTGAACATGATATACGCAACCCACGTCCCCAAAAGGGAGCGGAAGCGCGCGTTAAGGGACGTATACGTGGTAGAGCCAGTCGCCCCAAAGTTCAACCCATGGTCCTCCTGCCCGATCACCTTTGATCGAAGGGACCATCCCACTAGCATCCGTCATGGTGGATTCGCCGCATTGGTTCTAGACCCAATTATTGACGGATTTCATCTCAGTAGAGTCCTTATGGACGGCGGGAGCAGCCTGAACCTGCTTTACCAGGATACAGTGCGGAAAATGGGCATAGATCCCTCGAGGATTAAGCCCACCAAAACGACCTTTAAAGGCGTAATACCAGGTGTAGAGGCCAACTGTACAGGCTCAGTCACACTTGAAGTGGTCTTCAGATCTCCGGATAATTTCCGAAACGAGGAGTTAATCTTCGACATAGTCCCATTTCACAGTGGTTATCACGCACTGCTCAGGCGAACCGCATTCGTTAAGTTCAATGCGGTACCGCACTACGCATACCTTAAGCTCAAGATGCCAGGCCCTCGAGGAGTAATTACGGTCAATGGAAACACCGAACGCTCCCTCCGAACGGAGGAGCACACGGCGGCCCTTGCAGCGGAAGTACAAAGCAGCCTCTCCAGGCAGTTCTCCAGTCCGGCCACTAAACGACCGGACACCGTCAAGCGTGCCCGGAGTAACCTACAACAAGACCGCCTGGCACGATCCGAGCAGGCGTAGCAATGCGGCCCCAACCCTAACCCTCGCAAAAAGGCGACGCCAGTACTTCGCGTACATAACTATGCTCTAGAGATACCATGGGCACAGGGGGAGGGGCACCATCACGGCACGCCCAAAACACGGCTTAAACCATACCAGGGGCTGCTGATTTTTTAATTTTCTCTTACTTTCAGGACTCCATCCTTCGGAAGGCCTGTTCGGCAGTTCAATTGCCGCACAAACGATGCAAGAACCAGGGAAGCAGACAAGCCACGCCGCATTACGGAACTCCCAGGTGGTCTCTATCACGAGCAGTATACCCGTTCCGCATACTATTCTGCAGCTTGCCCCTGGAACGGACATGTTAACTAGTCCAACCTTCCACTTATCGCATTACTTGTATCGTTCTGCCTTGACCGCACCCCTTTTTAATAAACAATGCATAGCTTTCGTCTATTTTTGCATTACCTTTTCTCTTTATATATGTTCCTTAATGACATGTTGCACCCGTACACGTTGGTACGGCCAAAATACGCCAGTGGCTTTAGTACCCCTCAATATGGTGTGAGAAGTCCGAACACTTTAACAAGTGCGGCACCCCGAACTTATAGCATTATATGCATCGGCTCCGCATCATGTCTTGGGTCAATAGTTGGGTTTGCCCGGCTCCTATGTTTTGGTGCCTTACGTTCCGCTATATCGGCTAATGTAGCACTAGGAGAACCACTACGATTGTGCCCCAGTTGAGCTGGGTCGAGCACCTTAGTGGAGAAAGCTAAAACTGACTGTCATGATGAAGCGAGAGCTGGTCGCTGTTCGAGAGGTTTTTTCGAGTCCCTAAAGACTTATGCCGCTTAGGGCGAGGAGCCGGCTCTGTCCGGCCAAGGCGTGGATAGCGCCCCAAACTCGGTCTTCCAAATACCAGGGGCTTTGCCGAAATTTAAAATTATAGAATTCTATGGCTAAGTGAGAGTGTTCATGCATTATAGTCCGATTGCCTTGTTCGTTGGGCTGAGCGCCTCCCTCGAAGGACCCAAACATGGGAAAAAGAGCGCTCAGGTTTATCGCCGAACACCCCAGCACTAGCGGCACGGGGGCAGAAGCCGACGACTCGCCATCTCTCAGAATTGATAGCTACCCGCACAGAAGGTAATATTTTAAATTCCAACAGCATTGCTTAGCGCATATAAACAAGTTTTCAGTGCACAGGACAAAACGAGCAAGTTTCACTCAAAAATTACATCCCTAGAACATTCATTTGCCACAAGGCAGGCACCCTTCAGAACATCCTTATAGTAATTCTCGGGCTTGCGATGCTCTTTCCCCGGCGGTGGCCCGTCCTTCACAAGCTTCTCAGCATCCAGCTTGCCCCAGTGCACCTTAGCACGGGCAAGGGCCCTACGGGCACCTTTAATGCAGACGGAGCGCTTGATGACCTCGAGCCTTCAACAGCCGCCGCACCAGCCTGAAATAGCTCCCAGGCAGAGCCCCTCCAGGCAACAGCCGAACAATGAGGCCCTTCATGGCCTGTTCGGCCGCCTTGTGGAGCTCGACCAGTTGCTTCAACTGGTCGCTCAGGGGCACGGGGTGTCCGGCCTCTGCGTACTGAGACCAGAACACCTTCTCCGTCGAGCTGCCCTCCTCGGCTCGATAGAATGCGGCGGCATCGGACATACTCTAGGGAAGATCTGCGAACGCTCCTGGAGAGCTCCGGATTCGGGTAAGTAACAAGTAACTCACGTTTATGTGTTTGCTTTGCATAAAGAATGCCTTACCCGCCGCTATCTTCTTCACCTCATCCAACTCCTGGAGGGTCTTCTGGGATTCGGCCTTGGCAGACTTGGCATTTTCAATAGCCACCGCAAGCTCGGACGCTCGCGTCTTTGAGTCAAGCTCCAAACTCTCATGTTTTTCCATGAGAGCCTGAAGCTCTTGCCGCACCTTGCCAACCTCGGCCTCATACTTCTCCCGCTCGGTGCGCTCCGAGGCCGCCCTCTTCTCGGCCTCGACCAGCGCTTGCTTAAGGGTCGCCACTTCAGATGTGGCCCCTACAATAGCCACGATAATCCTGTCATTCTTTGCAATTGCACCTTTTTATATATATTTAAAAACAAGGTATTTCTTACCTTCATTGTCCTCGAGCTTCTTCTTGGCACGCCCGAGCTCTTGCTCGGACCGCTCGAGGTTCTGCTTTAGCGTGTCCACTTCCGCAGTCAGTGTGGCGGACACAAGCAGAGAAGCCTGCACATGCATATTGACTCATTTTTGTTAGACTCCTGCGAATTTTATTTGATCCTCTATTCGGCTTTTCCTCCCGAACGCCAAACAGAGCATCAGGGGCTACTGTCTATGCGGTAATATTATTTACACATTCTTTACTTACCTCAAAGCCTGTTAAAAGGCTAGTACAAGGTTCAGTCAGTCCGCTCTTGGCGGACTGAACCTTCTGGACCACCGCACTCATAATAGTGTGGTGCTCCTCGTCGATGGAGGCGCCTTGGAGCGCCTCCAACATATTGTCCGGCGCCTCCGGTTGGACGGGGGCCACCGGCACGGTAGACTTGCTCCTCTTGGAAGGAGGTCCCCCGCTGGACTCTGGAACATCTGAAGGTTCCGGAGCGGTGTCCGGCCTAGAGCCGAACTTGGAGCCTTGGGGGGTTTCATCCCCTTTACTCCTGGAGTCTGGGAGGTCGCCTTGCGGCGCCTTCAGGACCACCTCCTCCCGGCTTGGAACCTGTTGGGACAACACTTCGGTGTCGTCCATAGGGCAGGGGGAGGAAGCCGTCAGAAGCGAGTTCACATCCGACGAGTCCAGTGAGCCGCTTGATGACGTGTCGAGCCGGTCTTTGGGTGGGCTGCATAAAACATATTCGACGTAAGGGAAAGCTGTGCAATAAACAAATACTATGAATTACTCTGGTATACGGATACTTACGATTTTTCTAGGGGCTTGGCCCTGGGCTGCCACTCCTCTCCGCCGTCGTCGGCGTCGGTGGAGCAGTCCGGAGGAAAGGTTTTCCCCTTCTTGGACCCTCCGACCTCCCCAGAGAGGGCGGCCTTCCTTTTCTTCTCTCCCCCCGCTGGAGGGGGAGAGGTCTCTTCTTCTTCCTCCTCGTCTTCACGAGAGGAATGCGCCTCGGAACCGTCGGATGATGGATCCGACACCTCCTGGCGCCGAGCACTCTTTCGAGTCCCCGCGGCCTTTTTTGCGGCCTTCTTCTCCGGCACCACATAGGGTGCCAGAACCAGGAGCTTCGCCAAGCGAGCGTCCGCTGGGCCTTCTGGCAAAGGAGCCGGACAGTCGATCTGTCCGGATGTCACCTGCCAATCCTGTCAAAGGTAAGGGAGTTTAGATCCCGCATGGCGTCAATCTATGAAAAACTGATACCCTGTAAAAGGAAAAAATAGCTTACCGCGAGAGCGTGAGGCTGCGCACTGAATCCGCGATCCTCGGTAGCGGATGCAGGAGCCTCGGTGCCCTTGAAAAGCACCTTCCAGGCATCTTCGTACGTCGTGTCGAAGAGCCTGCTCAGAGTTTGGTGCCGCGTCGGGTCGAACTCCCACAGGATGAAAGCCCGTTGTTGACACGGGAGGATCAAGCAGATGAGCATAACCTGGACTACGTTGACAAGTTTGAGCTTCTTGTCCACCAGGGTTTGGACGCATGTTTGGAGTCCGGTCAGCTCTCCCTTCTTACCCCATGATAGGCCCATCTCCTTCCAGGAGGTGAGCCGCGTAGGGGGTCCGGATCGAAACTCAGGGGGTGCGACCCATTCGGCGTCGCGCGGCTCGGTGATGTAAAACCACCCCGATTGCCACCCCTTCAGGTCTCCACAAAGGAGCCCTCGAGCCATAGGACATTGGCCATCTTGCCCACCATGGCGCCTCCGCACTCTGCCTGGTTGCCGCGCACCACCTTCGGCTTGACGTTGAAAGTCTTGAGCCATAGGCCGAAATGGGGGCGGATGCGGAGGAAGGCCTCGCACACGACGATAAACGCCGAGATGTTGAGGACGAAGTTCGGGGCCAGATCGTGGAAATCCAGGCCGTAGTAGAACATGAGCCCTCGGACAAATGGGTGGAGAGGGAAGCCCAGTCCATGGAGGAAATGGGGGAGGAACACCACCCTCTCATGGGGCCTTGGGGTGGGGATGAGCTGCCCCTTTTCGGGAAGCTGGTACGCGATGTCGTTAGACAGGTATCTGGCCTTCCTCAGCTTTTTGATGTGTCCCTCCATGACGGAGGAGACCATCCACTTGCCTCCCTCTCCGGACATGGTTGGACAAGGTTGAGGTGGGGAGTGCGGACTTGGGCGCTGGAGCGCGAGTGCGCAAGAATGGATAGGCAAAGGAGGAAGAAGGCGTAGGTGAAAAGGTGGATCCTTATCCCCTTATATGGGTGGACGCAACTACATGTCCCCACCAGCCTGGTAAAACTCGCTTATCTCCAAGCACCGTAATCAATGGCGCGGTTGGGTTACCCATGCCCGTATTGATGAGAATCCCGGGATAAGGGGACACAATCTCTGCTTTAACAAAACGTGCCAAGGAAACCGCCTCGCATGACGCGCTTAGGTGGAATAATGAAACGACTCGGATAAAGGCTTGGCCGTAGTGTGACACGCTACGGAATACGTCAGCAGATTAGATTGGTGTAAATATTATTCTCTCTATGGCAATATGTGGAAACTTATTTTGCAGAGCCGGACACTATCTTTGTGTTCAAAATCTTCTATGAAGTACTTGGAGGAGGAACCCGCCTTGCAATGCCGAAGACAATCTACGCGCCGGACTCGTCGTCATTGAAGCCTGGTTCAGGGGCTACTAAGGGAGTCCTGGATTAGGGGGTGTTCGGATAGCCGGACTATACCTTCAGCCGGACTCCTGGACTATGAAGATACAAGATTGGAGACTCCGTCCCGTGTCCGGAAGGGACTTTCCTTGGCGTGGAAGGCAAGATTGGCGATACGGATATGAAGATCTCCTACCATTGTAACCGACTTTGTGTAACCCTAACCCTCTCCGGTGTCTATAAAAACTGGAGGGTTTTAGTCCGTAGGACAACGTACACATCAACAATCATACCATAGGCTAGCTTCTAGGGTTTAGCCTCCTCGATCTCGTGGTAGATCTACTCTTGTACTACCCATATCATCAATATTAATCAAGCAGGACGAAGGGTTTTACCTCCATCGAGAGGGCCCGAACCTGGGTAAAACTTTGTGTCCCTTGCCTCCTGTTACCATCCGGCCTAGATGCACAGTTCGGGACCCCCTACCCGAGATTCGCCGGTTTTTACACCGACAAGCGGTGTTGCTGGAATTGTTTTACCATTGTCGAGGATGTCTTGTAACCAGTATTCCGAGCTTGATCGGGTCTTCCCGCTAGAAGGAATATCCTTCGTTGACCGTGAGAGCTTGTGATGGGCTAAGTTGGGACACCTCTACAAGGATTTGAACTTTCGAAAGCCGTGCCCGCGGTTATGGGCAGATGGGAATTTGTTAATGTCCGGATGTAGAAAACCTGAAGTTGACCTTAATTAAAATACATCAACCGCGTGTGTAACCGTGATGGTCTCTTCTCGGCAGAGTCCGGGAAGTGAACACGGTGTTGGAGTTATGTTTGACGTAGGTTGTTTTAGGATCACTTCTTGATCATAGTTTCTCGACCGTGCTTTGCCTTCTCTTCTCGCTCCCATTTGCATATGTTAGCCACCATATATGCTAGTCGCTTGCTGCAGCTCCACATCATACCTTTTTACCTTACCCATAAGCTTAAATAGTCTTGATCACGAGGGTGTGAGATTGCTGAGTCCCCGTGACTCACGGATACTTCCAAAACCACCTTGTAGGTGCCGATGTTACCGAGCAGGTGACGCAACCAAGCTCAAGGAGGAGCTCAATGAAGATCTTGTTCTTTATGTTGTTCCGTTTTCCAGTTGATCAGTAGTGGAGCCCAGTTGGGACGATCGGGGATTTGTGTAGCTTTTGGGGTAGTCTTCTTTTATTTTGGTTCCGTAGTCGGACCTTGATTGTATCTGGTTGATGTAATGCTTTATTCATGTATGGTGTGAAGTGGTGATTGTAAGCCAACTATGTATCTTTTCCCTTATGTATTACAAGGGTTGTGTGAAGATTACCTCACTTGCGACATTGCTTTCAATGCGGTTATGCCTCTAAGTCATGCTTCGACACGTGGGAGATATAGCCGCATCGAGGGCGTTACACAACCCCTATGCATAGGTTCATGGGCAGAACCCGCAAGTTGGTCACCAAAACATACATCAAGTAAATCACATGAATATCCCATTGTCACCATAGATAAGCACAACAAGACATACATCAAGTGTTCTCAAATCCTTAAAGACTCAATCCGATAAGATAACTTCAATGGGAAAACTCAATCCATTACAAGAGAGTATAGGGGGAGAAACATCATAAGATCCAACTAGAATAGGAAAGCTCGAGATACATCAAGATCGTACCACCTCAAGAACACAAGAGAGAGAGAGATCAACCACATAGCTACTGGTACATACCCTCAGCCCCGAGGGTGGACTACTCCCTCTTCGTCATGGAGAGCGCCGGGATGATGAAGATGGCCACCTGAGAGGGATTCCCCCCTCCGGGAGGGTACCAGAACGGGTCTAGATTGGTTTTTAGTGGCTACGGAGGATTCTGGCGGAACTCCCGATCTATTGTGCTCCCTGATGGTTTTAGGGTATAATGATATATATAGGAAGAATAAATATGACAGGGGAGCCACGAGGGGGCCACGAGGGTGGAGGGCGCGCCCAGGGGGGTGGGCGCGCCCCCTGCCTCATGCCTTCCTCATTGCTTCCCTTACGTACACCCCAAGTCTTCTGTATTGCTTCGGTTCCAAAGATAACTCTCCCGAAGGTTTCATTCCGTTTGGACTCCGTTTGATATTCCTTTTCTGCGAAACACTGAAACAAGCGAAAAACAGAAATTGGCACTGGGCTCTGGGTTAATAGGTTAGTCCCAAAAATAATATAAAAGTGTTTAGTAAAGCCCATAAACATCCAAAATAGATAATATAATAGCATGAATACTTCATAAATTAAAGATAAGTTGGAGACGTATCACATTGCAATACCGTTTACGCTCACTTTTATCATTAGTTACCTTGCTTTTTTATATCTTTAGATTACAAAAACCATTATCTACTATCCATATTGCACTTGTATCACCATCTCTTCGCCGAACTAGTGTACCTATACAATTTACCATTGTATTGGTTGTGTTGGGGACACAAGAGACTCTTTATTATTTGGTTGCAGGGTTGCTTGAGAGAGACCATCTTCATCCTATGCCTCCCATGGATTGATAAACCTCAGGTCATCCACTTGAGGGAAATTTGCTACTGTCCTACAAACCTCTGCACTTGGAGACCCAACAACGTCTACAAGAAGAAGGTTGTGTAGTAGACATCAAGCTCTTTTCTGGCGCCGTTGCCGGGGAGGTTAGCGCTTGAAGGTATATCTTTAGATCTTGCAATCGAATCTTTTTGTTTCTTGTTTTATCACTAGTTTAGTTTATAAAAGAAAACTACAAAAAAAATTGGAATTGAGGGTACCTCATATGCTTCATCTTTTTAATATCTTTCATGAAAATAAGGATTCCGATAATTGTGCCAAAGTGTTAGAAGGAGAATGCATTAGAATGTTTGGCACTAAATCTTTGAATGATGAGCATGATTGCAATGTTATTAGTATGAACTCTTTGAATATCCATAGTACTAATGATAATTGCACTAGTTATGATGAAAATGTCTCTTATAAGCATGTCCTGAACACATGTTGTTCATTCCTTCCCTCCTTTGTGTTGATGTCATGTCTGCACAAAAAGACCCCCGACGATAAATAGTAGCCCACTTTTGACGCAACTTTTATAGATTTTTTACCCAAGAATTTTCCTCAGTTTGGTACTTAACCAATAGCTCGTGCCATCTATTCTCAAAATGTGTCACCGATCTATCTTCATCACACATCTTTTTAATTCCGTAAGAAACTTAGGATGGTCGTTCATTACTTGGCTTAGGTGTTTAGTGGCATTTTGATACAAATGCCACAAACAAAGACGATGCCTTGTTTCCGGGAAAACCCTTCCAATAGCATTTATAATGGCAGCACATTGATCGGTGAATATTGTATTAGGTTGCTTACCAGACATAGCTTGTAGGAAGGTTCTAAAAATCAACTCAAAGGTATCCATGGCTTCTTATACAGCAGTGCTGCACCAAAAAGAATAGTTTGCTTGTGATGATTAACACCAATAAATGGAGAGAATGGCATTTGAAACTCATTTGTTGAAAATGTGGTGTCAAAGGAAAGAGCATCTCCAAAAACAGAACAATCCATGATAGCTTGTCCATCAATCCAAAAGATATTCATTATTGTACCATCATCATCATCTAATTGCATGGCCTAGAAAAATGAAGGGTCCTCAGCTTGCTTGTTCTTTAGATACTCAATTAATGTTTGTGCATCCGTGGTTATATACTTCGAGCGCTCACTTCCTAATAATTGTTACAATCCATTTGCAAGAAGGGCACTGCATCTTTACCATACCAAAGCTCACATAAATCATACTATATTTTAGCTTGTTTAATTTTTGATGTCCTATTTTGCTTTATCATGTGGTGATCGGCATGTAATGTTGATGCTGCAACCTAAGCATGCGCCTCTTATCTGGACTTACAAGCTGATGCAAGCATTACTTTACGAATACTCCAAATACCCTACCTAGTTGTCGTGGAATTGTCACGGCAGATGTCCTCATGGAAGGACTTAGTCGTGGAGCCATCACTACGGTTAGCTTGAAGGGGTTAAACCGGACAAAGGGACACGAGAGTTTATACTAGTTTGGCCCCTTCGATGAAGGTAAAGGCCTACGTCTAGTTGTGATTGGTATTGCTGGGGTTTCGAAGACCAGGGAGCGAATCCGCTTTGTCTGGCTTCGAGTTATTGTTTCCTGTCCCTGAACTGCCGCCGGGTCACCCCTTTATATATTCAGGAGGATCCCGGCCGGTCTACGGAGTCCCGAGGCTGGCTCATACAAGTGTCCGCCTAGGTCTCTTCTTTCTTTATCTTACAATGCAAGTTTATACAATCATGGCGGTTTACCATCATGGGCCCTAAACTGCCTGCGGGCTCTGGGCCTCTAAGCTTCATACGTAAAGCGCCATCTTCTGGGTTTCCTTGGGCTTCAGTATAACTGAAGGTGAACCGGCCCCTCCTGGGCGGTTTACCCTCAGTGGTTATATCTTCAACATTAGGCCCCAGATTGATTTGAACCTGTTCATGTTAGTCTTCAATCCTTGAACTTCTGGCAATTCTCGTAAACCGCCATATTGTCTTCTCCCTGTGAACTTTGATGAATCCCCATGATGTCATCTTCTGTTACTGTAGTAAATCATTGTGACGTCATTCCTGTATAAATTTTTTTATAAAGATTCCCTTCTCTTTAATTAATTCCCGAAGATCGAGGCGACAGCTGCATCCTCTTTCGCCGCCTCCGATTCCTTGATTTTTGCGCCTGCCGTTTTATCCCACTTCCTTATAAACAAAACCGGGGCGCCTTCCATTTTCTCTCTTTCCAAACCGCATCGTCTTCCTCCTCGCGACCCAAAGACCTCAAGTATCGCTGCCGCCGCCGTCGTTGATCTTCCAGTCCGCACCGACTCAGGCCGCTGCATCGACCTGACTCTGACCAGAAATCGACGGTGAACCTCCGAAGCTCATCCACATCCGTGAGTTCTTCTCCTTCCCCTTCTCAGATCTGCATTGGAACTTTGTTTGAGTTCGTCAGCGGTCATCACCGCCCGATGCAAAACCGTTGTTCGTAGAACTGCTGCGGCAACTGTTTGTGCTTATCTTGCATAAAAATAGATCTTATTTCCATTGTTTGGAAGCCCTCTTCGAATGTATGAACTTCTCTGCACTGTTTTAGGTCTAGAAATTTTTCCTTCCAGAGCGATCGTTTGATCCAAAATAATAATTGTAACTTGTGAAACCTGTTTGTTCCACACTTAAAAAATTTCCAGCTTGGGGTTCTGCCTCAAAAAGGTGGTTTATCCTTTAGTGTTGATAATCCGTTGTATGTCATTAGCCCTCTCTTAAACCGCCATCTAGACTTTGAACAGCCATGCCCGGTTCACTTCCTACGCATACCTTGAATTGTCGGTTTAACATTTTAACAAACACATATGAACCGCCAATCGTAAACCGTCCATTTTCCTTTTACAGACTTTGTAAGATGACGAAGCAATTTGCTGCTTGCAACTGGGTTCCGTCTCGGATCACAGAAACGCAAATCAATGAATATGTCACCACCTGCGCTTTAGCCTCAAAAAATGTCCTCTGTTGGCAAGTTCCTGGCCCTGAATGCCCCCCTGAACCTGAAGATGGAGAAGTGATTGTATTCTTGCAACATTTAGGTCGAGGTTTTAGTCCTCCCGGATCAAAAAAATTTCGGGATGTTCTTGCCAGGATCCAACTTCATCCTTAAGATATTGGACCAAATTCCGTGTCCAACATATGCAATTTCCAAGTATTCTGCGAGGTTTATCTGCAAGAAGAACCCACTGTCGATCTCTTTCACTTAAACCACCGGACGGAACTTTCTGATGGACCTAATACTGAACTTGGCGGTGTGTCGATTCAAAAAAAGGAAAGAGGTTGATTTTCCTCACGCCAAACTTCACAGCTATCCAAAAGACTGGAACCACACTTGGTTCTACTGTCAAAATACTGCCCCTGCTGAAGAGAATCCTCTACCGGGCTACCGTCCGCACCGACTCAGCAATAATCACCCCTTACCTTAGAGATTGCCTGCCAAAGACCGACAAGCTTATGCATCTCAACTCGCCAAACTCCGGGCTCTCCTTGCCAATGGTTTAACTGGTGTTGATCTCGTCCGTTGCTGGATTTCATGGTGCATTCTCCCTTTAAGCCGCCGGCCCGGATTGATGTTTGAATACACCGGCAACACCAATGATCCTCAATGGTTTAACTCAATAGAACTGACGGACGATGAAGTCAGTGAAAGTGTAAAGAAAATACTCGACGAACCGCTCGCCGTATGTACTCAAATTGGTCTTCGTCCTTTTTACGCCTCCAACAAACCGTCAGGGGTAAATATTTTAACCTTGTACTTTTCCTTATTCTTCTCCGCTTTGACACTGCTATAATAATACTTTTGTGCAATCCCATAGGCCAGTAGCTCTTTTTGGAAAAAGAAAAATCAAGACAAAGTAGCTAAGGCTCCTCGTGGTAAGACCAAGGTCATCAAGAAAGCTGCCAAAAAGGAAACCGTTGAGTCTTCAGAGCCACCAGAAGATGTTGATGACTCGGCTGAAGAGGTAAAGTTTGACTCCCTTGACTTCTATCCATATATTTTACTGATAATGATTACTCCCAGGATGATGCGGAGGCCAGCCATGCAGATCATATTGAGGTAATTTGTCTTTCTTCTGATTCAGAACTTGTCCCGGTTCAACAATTTCGCCGTGCAGTTCGGAAAGTGAAATGCTCTCACCCTGTTGCTCATTTGGATCAAAAACTTTCTTTGAAGACACAGCAAACCGAAGGGCGTCGCACAACTCGGCATAGTGGTCAACATGTCACTTCTTCCGGTTTACCTCACACCCCAAACCAGAAACGTCGTCCAGAGGTTGCTTGTTCTCCTGAGAAACGTTATCTTTTGAAAGGTTTCTTCCGATGCCCTATCAATTCATCTCATTCAAATTATCAGGCTTCTTCTAATTCGTCTGGTAGTTCATCAACCACTCAACTGCCTCCACTGAAAACCGTCCCTGGGTAAGTGTGTAGCCTTCCCTTCTCTTTCATAACTCAGTTGACCATGCTAATCTTTGTTTTAATATTAGTGCTCAAGCTCGTTTGAGTAATAAGGCCAAGACCAGCGCCCCTACCAGTGAAGTTGAGCCAGAGAAAACTCCTGAGGATGTTGATAAAAATCTCGATAATCTCATGGATGATTTTACTCTGTCAGAGCCAACTATCAATGTTAATCCGCCGGAAGCTGATCCGGCCATGCATGAGGATACCTTAAGTCCACATGCTATGCCTGCAAGTCCGGCTGCTGATCCACTGAAGTCAAGTGCTAATCCGCCAAGCCCAGCCAAAGACGATGACGTTATTGTTACTGGCACTACTTATACCGCTCCGGGTGATCCAGTTGTCTTGGCAAAACATACCGCCAAGGATGAGTTTATTTCAATGAGCAAGAGGAAGATGGAAACTGATATGTCAAAATATGCTAATATCTCTACCCAGGATCTTCATTCCGGTTTCTTGAACCGGCTTTATACAAGTCGAGATACTGAGGCTGACTTGGTAAATCTGATGAAGGAACGTTATGAGGTAAAAATTTTCCTCCTTATCTTTGTATTTTTAGTGCCTTGTATCCTGTAGCCCCCAAGGGTCGGTTTAAATTTGTAAAAACAAACCGGGACTTTGAATTTCCAAACTGCACATTGTTGACTTTTAAGTTTTTTGAACAAACACACATTATCCCCCAAGTGCCAGGATTGAAACTTGTATGAATCCTTGGGACTTTGAATAAGCAGTAAGAACGAATTAATCCGCATTAGCCCCCAAGTGCCAGGATTGAAACTTGTATGAATCCTGGGACTTTGAATAAGCAGTAAGAAAGAATTAATCCACATTAGCCCCCAAGTGCCAAGTGTAGAACCAGTTGTATGCTTGGGACTTTTGATAAAATATTGAAATGCTCCTCTTGATTTTGGCAGGCTGACATAAACCATCAACAGACGTAGATTGCTGATCTTCAAGAAATTATCAAATCTCAGCAAGAAGAATCTTCCAAAGCTAAAGATGAACTTCGAGCCGCTTTAACTTCCATAGAACGACTAAAAGAAGAATTCAAGACAGAACGTGCCAACTAGGACACTGAAAAGGGGACATTGCTGAAACGGGCTGGAGACGCCGAATCTGCACTTAAACCGGTAGCACAAGAACTTTCTGGGTTAAAGTGCCAAGTAAACGCCATGACCTCCGCAGTATTTGGTAAGTACTCCTGAGCAAATTATTTGAAATACCCACCTCGTAAGGTGCCGGTTGAAATATGAAATTCTTAAACCGTTGCAGGGAGCCGCATTACTCATTTGGGCTCAGATGTACGGATGATGCTGAAAGCAGCGTATACTCTTCTGGAACAACTTTACACTGGTGCTCAACGGGTTATCTGTGCAGCCTCCTATGACAATCCGGCCCCAACACTGATCAAGGATACTCTGACAAGGCTATCCATGGTACCAGCACAGCTAGAAGAGGTGAAGCGACCTGCTGCCAGGGCCGGTGCTTTGTTGGCACTTACCCGAGCCAAAGCATGGATAGCTGACTTGGATCCGGTTGACCTTGCCAAAGGCTTTCCAAGCACACAAGAAAACGGGGCAGATTTTGATGATATAGCCCTTAAAAGAGTGACAAGGGAGATGCGTCCTCTGGCGAGTCAGCTGGCAGAGGATGCTAACTTGACGGTTCACTGGTCTTATTATGATGCCAACAACAAACGGGTTAACCCTGTCATTCCGGAGGCGCAAAATCTTATTCCAGGAATCCGTAAGCACACTTATGCCCCTGACATTGATCCATCAGAACTTATCAGTGAAGAAGCTATCTTTCAGGCCTTAACCCGGATTGACTGGACCACCACAAACTTCCAGCCGCTAGGTGGGGAAGAGGAAGCTGAACCGATGCCAGATGACCCATCAACTTTGCAGCAACACAGTTATGAGGCTTGATCCGGCAATTAGAGTGATGCTCCAGAAACCTTGTTCTGCTGAAAACACCATATTTTGGGCCTTCAAGCACCTTTCTAATAAGCTAGTGGAAATACTTTGATCTGTTGCCCTCGTGCAACGGGATACACTTTGCGTTGATTTGTCATGAGAATTTCAGTACTGGCTTATGTATTTTTACAATATTATGCAATCCCTGTGTCCGCATACGGAAAACCTGTCCAGGCGGTTTACCACCGGACGGGTCAAAATATCCCACTTGGTAAGCAACTATGGTTGCAGCAATAATAAATCATACCTGTGATATAAAACATTGCTGTCGGTTTACCAATTGTGATTTGAAGAAGGGTGAAAACCCAAACTCCACCATACCATGTTGGTATATATATGATATAGAACCGGGTTGTGACGAACGCCAGCCGATTGGTGGAGACAAAGCGTCAAAGCCAGACCGGTTTTGAAGGATGCCGGATTACCTTTAATTGTATACTTGAACAGAAGATCCGTAAGCCGTGCCGGGTTTAAAAAACTCCGGTTTAACATAGACTTCATGAAAAATAAAAACTTGGTAGAAAAAAGCAAACAAAAAACTGTAGTCGAGGCTTTTCGAGGGCTGCCAAGCCCAAATCGAGGCTTTTCATGGGCTGCCAGGCCACTGAGTTAAACCATTTTGGCAAAGCCTTTTAAGATGGCCCTCCAACTAACCAATCATCGTTTTAACTTTGACAAGTTCAGGGTCTCAATGAGAGTAACTATCAAACGTTCGAAGGGTCGTGCCAGGATTACCTGGATAGGAGTGGCTTACTTGATGAAGGCAGGTTAACCCGGGGTTTTAGGTGAATACACCAGGCTTCCAAGCCGTGGGTCGATACCCAGCTACAAGGGTCCTTTCAAACTCTTTGGTATTTGACGCAAAGAGCCCCCAAGTAACTTTTGTGAGCTGTGCTCAATGGGTGCCTATGTTTGAGTTGTGCGTAGCAACAAGACTCTCTTTGGCCCCTTGGGTGTGAAGCTCCCAAGCTTTGTTGTGGCGTGATAGCCGCATCAAGAGGGTAGTAATGCTATGTTCTCTTTGGTGAATACACCTATGTTTGAACAGGAAGCCCCCAAGTTAACAGATATTTGAAGGAAGAAAACGGCGGAGGCCCTGCTTGATAGCAAGGATGCCGGTTTATTATATTAATCATAATATATACATTGTTGAAATATGTACATACGAAAAGCCTATGAATTTAAGTGTAATAAGGCCGTAGGAGAGCTATGTTCCATGGCCGCCGGGTCTCCTCCTCAGAGCTACGTGAGTCTTCTCGAACGTCAATGAGGTAGTATGATCCGTTGTGCAGATTTTTGCTGACCACAAAAGGCCCTTCCCAAGGTGGGGATAACTTGTGCATATCAGTCTGGTCTTGAATGAGCCGAAGTACCAAATTACCTTCTTGAAAGGTTCTTGTCTTACCCCGGCGGCTGTGATAACACCGTAGGTCTTGTTGATAAATCGCCGACCGAGCCAAAGCCATGTCTCTCTTCTCATCTAACAGGTCTAGCGCCTCTTGGCGTGCTTGCTCGTTGTCCGCTTCAACATAATTCGCGACCCGGGGCGAGTTGTGACGAATATCACTTGGAAGGACAGCCTCAGCCCCATAGACCAGAAAAAAGGGCGTATATCCCGTAGATTGGTTTGGGGTGGTATTTATGCTCCATAACACAGATGGTAATTCCTCCACCCAACAACCCGGTGTCCGCTTCAAAGGGACCATGAGCCGAGGCTTGATGCCCTTCAGGATTTCTTGATTCGCCCTCTCAGCTTGACCATTAGACTGGGGGTGAGCCACGGACGCTACATCAAGCCGGATGTGCTCTCATTGGCAGAACTCCTCCATCTCACCTTTAGAAAGGTTCGTACCATTATCTGTGATGATGCTATGTGGAAAGCTGAAACGGAAAATAATCTTTTTGAGAAATTGAACCGCCGTGGCTGCATCACATTTGCTGACGGGCTCCGCTTCAACCCATTTGGTGAACTTGTCAACCACCACCAACAGGTGGGTCTTCTTGTCCTTAGAACGCTTAAAGGGTCCAACCATATCAAGCCCCCAAGTAGCAAACAGCCAAGTGATGGGAATCATGCGTAACTCCTGAGCAGGAACATGAGCACGATGTGAAAATTTCTGACAAGCGTCACACCGCTTTACCAAGTCTTCTGCATCAGAATGAGCTGTCAACCAGTAGAACCCGTGTCTGAAAGCCTTAGAAACCAAGGACTTTGAGCTGGCATGGTGACCGCAATCCCCTTCATGGATTTCCCGTAGAATCTCTTGTCCTTCTTCAGGAGAAACACAACGTTGGAATACGCCTGAAACGCTAGAACGGTGCAACTCGCCATTGTGAACAACCATAGACTTGGACCGCCGGACTATCTGCCTGGCGAAAAGTTCGTCTTCTGGTAACTCGCCCTGGTTCAGATACGCCAAATATGGAACCGTCTAATCCGGAGTGGCATGTAGAACGGCTACCAACTGAGCCTCCGGATCCAGAACAGCTAAATCCTCTTCTGTAGGCAACTTTACAGACGGGTTATGCAAGATATCTAGAAAGGTATTAGGTGGTACCGGTTTACGCTGAGATCCCAGCCGGCTTAGAGCATCTGCTGCTTCATTCTTGCGCCGGTCGATGTGCTCCACGTGATAACCCTTAAAGTGACCTGCTACAATATCCACCTCGCGCCTATAAGCCGCCATGAGCGGGTCTTTAGAATCCCAAGTACCAGAAACTTGCTGAGCCACCAGATCAGAGTCTCCAAAGCATCGTACACGGCTTAAGTTCATTTCCTTAGCTACACGAAGACTATGGAGCAAGGCCTCGTACTTCGCTGCATTGTTAGTACAAGGAAACATTAAGCGGAGAACATAACAAATCTTATCTCCTCGAGGGGAAGTGAGGACAACTCCAGCCCCCGAGCCTTCCAGCTGCCTGGATCCATCAAAGTGAATGGTCCAGTATGTATTATCCGGTTTGTCTTCTGGTGCCTGTAACTCGGTCCAATCATTGATGAAGTCCACAAGCGCCTGAGATTTGATAGCTGTTCGGGGTGTATACCTCAAACCATGGGGACCAAGCTCAATCGCCCACTTCGCAACCCGGCCAGTTGCCTCTCTATTCTGGATTATATCGCCCAAGGGAGCAGAACTGACCATTGTGACAGGCTGACCTTGAAAATATTGCTTGAGTTTCCTACTTGCCATGAAAACTCCGTACACTAGCTTCTGCCAATGCGGATATCTTTGCTTTGATTCGATCAGTACCTCACTGATATAATAAACTGGTCGTTGAACCGGATATTCTTTTCCGGCCTCCTTACGTTCAACCACAATCGCCACACTGACCGCCCGGGCGTTGGCAGCCACATACAACAATAGAGGCTCATTATCAACTGGAGCAGCGAGGACAGGCGGTTCAGCTAGCTGCCGCTTCAATTCCTCGAATGCCGCATTGGCGGCGTCAGTCCAGACGAATTTATCTGTTTTCTTCAACATCTGATACAGGGGAATCGCCTTCTCTCCGAAACGGCTGATAAATCGGCCGAGGGCTGCAATCCGGCCTACCAGACGCTGAGCATCATTGATACATGCCGGTTTAGCCAAGGATGTGATTGCTTTGATCTTTTCCGGATTTGCCTCAATACCTCTGTTAGACACAAGAAAACCCAAGAGTTTGCCTGCCGGAACACCAAAAACACATTTGTCCGGGTTGAGCATCATTTTGTAAACCCGAAGATTGTCAAACGTCTCCTTGAGATCATTTATCAGGGTTTCCTGCTTCCTGGATTTCACCACAATGTCATCCACATAGGCATGAACATTACGCCCGATCTGCTTGTGAAGACAATTTTGCACACAACGCTGGTAGGTTGCCTGGGCACTCTTCAGCCCAAAGGGCATAGAAACATAGCAGAAGGCTCCAAAGGGAGTGATGAAGGCCGTCTTCTCCTGGTCCTTAACTGCCATCTTAATCTGATGATAACCTGAATAAGCATCCAGGAATCTCAGGCGCTCACAACCCGCCGTTGCATCAATAATCTGATCAATACGCGGGAGAGCGAAAGGATTTGCCGGGCAAGCTTTATTCAAATCAGTGTAGTCCACACACATACACCAAGTGCCATTTTTCTTAAGAACAAGCACCGGATTAGCCAACCATTCGGGATGAAACACTTCAACAATAAACCCAGCTGCTAGCAGCCGGGCTACCTCTTCGCCGATGGCCTTGCGTCTTTCTTTGTTAAAGCGGCGAAGGTACTGTTTGACCAGTTTAAACTTAGGATCAATATTTAGCGTGTGCTCGGCGAGTTCCCTCGGTACACCTGGCATGTCAGAAGGTTTCCATGCAAAAATGTCCCAGTTCCCACGGATGAACTCGATGAGCGCGCTTTCCTATTTCGGATCCAGATTTGTACTGATACTAAACTGCTTGGATGAATCCCCAGGGACGAAGTCAATGAGTTTAGTCTCATTAGCCGGTTTGAACGTCAGGGCCGGGTCATGCTCCGTTGTAGGCTTCTTTAGAGGGGTCATGTCCGCCGGATCAACATTGTCTTTATAGAATTTTAGCTCCTCTGTTGCACAAACCGATTCAGCATAGGTCGCTTCACCTTCCTCGCAATCCAAGGCAATCTTTCGACTCCCATGTACCGTGATCATCCCCTTATAACCCGGCATTTTGAGTTGTAGATAAACATAACAGGGCCTCGCCATGAACTTCGCGTAAGCCGGCCATCCAAATAGCGTGTGATATGGACTCTGGATTTTCACCACCTCAAAGGTCAACGTCTCAGACCTGGAATCAAGCTCATCTCCAAACACAACTTCCAAAGCAATCTTCCCCACAGGGTATGCCGATTTACCTAGTACTACACCATGAAAAATAGTGTTTGACGGTTTAAGATTCTTATCTGTCAACCCCATGCGACGGAAAGTCTCATAATACAGGATGTTGATGCTGCTCCCTCCATCCATCAGAACCTTGGTAAACTTATAGCCCCCTACCTGAGGGGCTACCACCAAAGCTAGTTGACCCGGATTGTCAACCCGGGGTGGGTGATCCTCTCTGCTCCACACAATAGGCTGCTCCGACCATCGTAGATAATGTGGTACAGCCGGTTCAACAATATTGACTGCCCTCTTGTGAAGTTTCTGATCCCGCTTGCACAAGCTGGTAGTGAACACATGATACTGTCCGCTGTTCAACTGCTTGGGGTGACTGTGGTAACCTGACTGTTGCTGATTCCTTTGGTTATTCTGCTGGTTATTACCATGGTTGTTCTGATGGCCCTGGTTGTTCTGAAATCCATAGCTTGAACCGCCGCCCCCATGGAAACCTGGGCCTGAACCACCGGGTGGATCCTGATCATACTGGTATAAATCAGAATTTTTGAACTCCCTCATTATGTGACAATCTTTCCAAAGATGTGTGGCAGGGGCCTCCTTGGTTCCATGCTTCAGGCAAGGCTGGTTTAACAAATGCTCCAGATTCATGCCGCGCTAGGGCGGTTTACCTTTGCGATGCTACATATTTGTGTTAGCCACCAAATCTGAATTATCTGCTTTACGCTTACTGTTATTCCCATGGCCCCCTTGGTTGTGGTGCTGCCCTTTTGCACCGTCGTTCTTCTTCCCCTTCTCCGGATTGTCCTCCTCTGAATCCGGATCCTTGGTATTATCTGAATCGGCATACTTAACTAAAGCGGCCATGAGTGTTGACATGTCGCTGCAATGACGTTTGAGCCTTCCCAACTTCTGTTTTAACGGCTTGAAACGGCAATTGCCCTCCAACGTTAATACTGTGGTATCTGCATTAATACGATCTGACGAATGCAAAATCGTCGAGACTCGTTTAACCCAATGGGTCGTGGACTCCCCTTCCTCTTGGACACAAGCGGCCAGATCTACAATTGACATCGGCTGCTTGCACGTATCCTTGAAGTTCTGGATAAACCGGCGCTTTAATTCGGCCCATGAGTCGATAGAGTTGGTTGGCAAGCTCTTCAACCAAGTACGAGCTGTTCCTTCCAGCATCATGGTGAAATACTTAGCACAAACCGCCTCATCCACATCTAAATCTCCATTGCCATCTCATAGCTCTCCACCCACGCCTCTGGCTGCAAATCGGCGGTGTAATTTGGTACCTTACGAGGTCCCTTGAAATCCTTGGGCAATCGCACATTACGCAATGCGAGAGTTAAACATGGAACCCCTAGGGAACTGAACATTACCCCTGGCTCCACGGAAGCAATGGAGTGAACCGGAGTATGATGTCGTGCTTCGTGTCGAGCTATCAACTCGGCCCCCCGTCGTAGGCGGCCGTGGTCCACAACATCTTGCGCATTAGCACCTCCCCCGGCCGGGTTGTTCCCCCGTGGCGAATTTCGGTGGCGTGCGCTACTGGATACGGCCGGTTCGTCCTCCACGTGTCTGCTATAACTCCGGCTTGGAAAGGGAGTGAAATGAATCCTCTCACGGCTGTGTGAATACGCTTCCTGTTGATTCACTGCTGTCTGAAGGAGATCCCTGGCCCGACGCGCTTCCACTGCCACTGGTGATTCGCCGTCGGTTGGGAGAGCCGCCAGGCGTGAAGCGGCGGCCACAATATTATCCAACGGGTTGGAATAATGCCCGGGCGGCGTTGATGATACAACGTTGTTCTGGCGAGGCAGGTTTGTTGCGCGTGGCTGAACCGGCGCTCCTGCTTCCGGTGCCCCCGCCCGGTTTGGCGCGGGTTGATTACCAGCTCCTGCACCTGGCGTGTTGAAGAGATTTTGCGGCTCATAAACCGACGGGAGACGTGATCGGTACCTTCTTCTCATGACCTCTTCTGAAGCATTCTGATCTAGTCTAATCCGGT
The DNA here is from genome assembly GCF_003073215.2 of Triticum urartu. Taxonomy (NCBI): domain Eukaryota; kingdom Viridiplantae; phylum Streptophyta; class Magnoliopsida; order Poales; family Poaceae; genus Triticum; species Triticum urartu. Next base: position 71,714,847 of record NC_053026.1, on the reverse strand, counting down.
AAGCCTGTGCTTCCAACTCGGCCCGCTCTGTGGCCATCCTGGCGTTCTCTGCTGCCAGGTCCGCTTTAGCCTGGGCTATCTGATCTTTTACCTTTAGAATCTCTGCATTGTGCTGATCCCTGGTTGCTGTGTCTACCTTCGCGGACATCAGTGCCGCTAGAGCATCGAATAAATCAGACAAGACTTGGGCCGGAGGCGGCGCCGAACTTCCTGCACCTGCTGGCGTGGCCGTTGTTGAACCGGAGAGTACCGCTGCGGCGGTAGATGAATGAGGCACCGGTCGTGTGCCGGCCATGAAGACAGCGGCCCGGTTTGGCAGACCGGGGGAATCCGGAATACTGTTGCCCTCGGATCCTTCCTCAATCCGGCTGTCGTACAACTGGTAAAGCGATTCGGTTTCTCCGGAAGATTCATCATCACTACGGATTACGGTTTCTCCATCAGAGATCGGTTCCTCCTCATAACCCGAACCGTGGACGACACCCACGAAAACATTCCTGGCCTCAGGCTGAACCGGTGAAGAACTTGCACGTCGAGCCATCTCGATGATGTCGGTGCAGGTGTCCGGCTCGGGGGCTGGTTCGCCGATCTTGCCGATGAAGTAGTGAATCCCACCAAAGGGGACCCGGTACCCGTATTCGATTGAATTAGCCTCGGGACCCCATCCCACGTTGTCGATGTAGAGCTTGCCGCGGCAACTCTTCGTCATCCGGCCCACAGCGTATCCCCTCAGTCCATTCAAGTTACCCTTCAAGAACTCGAAACCATCGTGCGATAGCCCCACGATGGGCACCAACTGTCGTGGAATTGTCACGGCAGATGTCCTCATGGAAGGACTTAGTCGTGGAGCCATCACTATGGGTTAGCTTGAAGGGGTTAAACCGGACAAAGGGACACGAGAGTTTATACTAGTTCGGCCCCTTCGATGAAGGTAAAGGCCTACGTCTAGTTGTGATTGGTATTGCTGGGGTTTCGAAGACCAGGGAGCGAATCCGCTTTGTCTGGCTTTGAGTTATTGTTTCCTGTCCCTGAACCGCCGCCGGGTCACTCCTTTATATATTCAGGAGGATCCCGGCCGGTCTACGGAGTCCCGAGGCTGGCTCATACAAGTGTCTTCCTCGGTCCCTTCTTTCTTTATCTTACAATGCAAGTTTATACAATCACGGCGGTTTACCATCATGGGCCCTAAACCGCCTGCGGGCTCTGGGCCTCTAAGCTTCATACGTAAAGCGCCATCTTGTGGGTTTCCTTGGGCTTCAGTATAACTGAAGGTGAACCGGCCCCTCCTGGGCGGTTTACCCTCAGTGGTTATATCTTGAACACTAGTGATGTTGAATTGAACACAAGCCATGCAAGCAGTCCTTGAAATAGCCCGTTCTTTCTTGGCTACATGTGTTGGATGAGTGGCCTTCACACCTGCCTTGCTACAAACAAAATATCTGGAACTTAAACTCTGATCAGCTAAGGTGGCACTTCCTAATGCTGAATCCTTTGGGTTGATCATAAGAATTGTGGAACTTCTTGAAGGAAATATGCCCTAGAGGCAGTAATAAAGTTGTTATTTATATTTCCTTATACCATGATAAATGTTTATTATTCATTCTAGAATTGTATTAACCGGAAACTTGATACATCTGTGGATACATAGAGAAAGCATAGTGTCCCTAGTAAGCTTCTACTAGACTAGCCCGTTAATCAAAGATGGTTAAGTTTCCTAACCATAGACACGTGTTGTCATTTGATGAATGAGATCACATCATTAGGAGAATGATGTGATGGACAAGACCCATCCGTTAGCTTAGCATAATGATCGTTAAGTTTTATTTCTATTGCTTTCTTCATGACTTATACATATTCCTTTGATGATGAGATTATGCAACTCCTGAATACCGGAGGAACACCTTGTGTGCTATCGAACGTCACAATGTAACTTTGTGATTATAAAGATGCTCTACAGGTGTCTCCGAAGGTGTTTGTTGTGTTGGCATAGATCGAGATTAGGATTTGTCACTTCGAGTATCGAAGAGTTATCTTTGGGCCCTCTCGGTAATGCACATCACTATAACCTTGCAAGCAATGTGACTAATGAGTTAGTTCCGGGTTGATGCCTTACGGAACGATTAAAGAGACTTGCCGATAATGAGGTTGAACTAGGTATGAAGATAGCGACGATCGAATCTCGGGCAAGTAACATACCAATGACAAAGGGAATGACATATGTTGTTATGCGGTTTGACCGATAAAGATCCTCATAGAATATGTATGAACCAATATGAGCATCGAGGTTCCACTATTGGTTATTGACCGGAGATGTGTCTTGGTCATGTCTACAAAGTTCTCGGACCCATAGGGTCCGCACGCTTAACGTTTCGATGATGAATTGTATTATGAGTTATGTGTTTTGGTGACCGAAGTTTGTTCGGAGTCCCGGATGAGATCACGGACATGACGAGGAGTCTCGAAATGGTCGAGAGGTAAATATTGATATATTGGAAGGTAGTATTCGGACACCAGAAGGGTTCCGGAGTGTATCGGGTACATACCAGAGAACCGGAGGGTTTACCAGAACCCCCCGGGGAAAGATATGGGCCATAGGAGGGAGCCTAACCAGCCCACAAGGTGATGGTGCGCCCCCATAAGGGATGAGGATGAATTGAACTAGGGAAGGGGGTGCTACCCCCCTTTCCTTCTCCTACTCCTTCTCCTTTCCCCCTTTCCCCCTCCATGAGAAGGAAAAGAAGGGGGGCCAAATCCTACTAGGACTAGGAGTCCTAGTAGGACTCCCCCCTTATGGCGCGCCCCCTAGGGCCGGCCTCCTCCCTCTCCCTCCTTTATATACGTGCATGGCACCCCTTGGAGACACAATTGTTCCAAGCCGTGTGCGGCGTCTCTCTCCACAGTTTGCTCCTCCAGTCACATCGTCGTAGTGCTTAGGCGAAGCCCTGCGTGGATCACATCACCATCACCGTAACCACGCCTTCATGCTGACGAAACTCTCCCTCGACCCTCTGCTGGATCAAGAGTTCGAGGGACATCATCGAGCTGAATGTGTGCAGAACTCAGAGGTGCCGTACGTTCGGTACTTGATTGGTTGGATCACGAAGACGTTCGACTACATCAGCCGCGTTAACCTAACACTTCCGCTTTCGGTCTATGAGGGTACATGGACACACTCTCCCCGTCTCGCTTCTATGCATCTCCTAGATAGATCTTTTGTGACCATAGAATTTTTTTTGAAATTGCATGCTACATTCCCCAACAGTGGCATCCGAGCGAGGTCTATGCATAGATGATATGCACGAGTAGAACACAAAGAGTTGTGGGCGGTAATAGTCATTCTGCTTACCACCAATGTCTTAGTTTGTTTCGGCGGTATTGTTGGATGAAGCGGCCCGGACCAACATTACATGACCACGTTCATGAGACTAGTTCTACCGACGTGCTTTGCACACAGGTGGCTGGCGGGTGTCTGTTTCTCCAACTTTAGTTGAATCGAGTTTGACTACGGCTGGTCCTTGTTGAAGGTTAAAACAGGACACGTGACGAAAAATCATTGTGGTTTTGATGCGTAGGTAAGAACGGTTCTTGCTAGAAGCCCGTAGCAGCCACGTAAAACTTGCAACAACAAAGTTGAGGACGTCTAACTTGTTTTTGCAGGGCATGTTGTGATGTGATATGGTCAAGACATGATGAGATATAAATTGTTCTATGAGATGATCATGTTTTGTAATAGTTATCGGCAACTGGCAGGAGCCATATGGTTGTCACTTTATTGTATGAAATGCAATCACCATGTATTTGCTTTACTTTATCACTAAGCGGTAGTGATAGTTGTAGAAGCAATAGTTGGCGAGACGACAACGATGCTACGATGGAGATCAAGGTGTCAAGACAGCGATGATGGAGATCATGACGGTGCTTTGGAGATGGAGATCAAAGGCACAAGATGATGATGCCCATATCATGTCACATATTTTGATTGCATGTGATGTTTATCTTTTATGCATCTTACTTTGCTTAGTACGGCGGTAGCATTATAAGATGATCCCTCACTAAATTTCAAGGTACAAGTGTTCTCCCTGAGTATGCACCGTTGCTATAGTTCATCGTGCCGAGACACCACGTGATGATCGGGTGTGATAAGCTCTAAGTTCACATACAACGGGTGCAAGCCAGTTTTGCACACGCAGAATACTCGGGTTAAACTTGACGAGCCTAGCATATGTAGATATGGCCTCGGAACACTGAGACCGAATGGTCGAACGTGAATCATATAGTAGATATGATCAACATAGAGATGTTCACCATTGAACACTACTCCATCTCACATGATGATCGGACATGGTTTAGTTGATATGGATCATGTGATCATTTAGATGACTAGAGGGATGTCTATCTAAGTGGGAGTCCTTTAGTAATATGATTAATTAAACTTTAATCTACCATGAACTTAGTCCTGATAGTATTTGCAAATTATGTTGTAGATCAATAGCTCACGTTATAGCTCCTTGTTTATTTTTGATATGTTCCTAGAGAAAAATAAGTTGAAATATGATAGTAGCAATGATGCGGACTGGGTCCATGGTCCGAGGATTAATCTCATTGCTGCACAGAAGAATTATGTCCTTGATGCACCGCTAGGTGACGGACCTATTGCTGGAGCATATGCAGACGTGATACGTCTCCAACGTATCTATAATTTTTGATTGCTCCATGCTATATTATCTACTGTTTTGGACATTATTGGGCTTTATTATCCACTTTTATATTATTTTTGGTACTAACCTATTAACCGGAGGCCCAGCCCAGAATTGCTGTTTTTTTGCCTATTTTAGGGTTTCGAAGAAAAGGAATATCAAACAGAGTCCAAACGGAATGAAACCTTCGGGAACGTGATTTTCTCACCGAACATGATCCAGGAGACTTGGACCCTACGTCAAGAAATAAAGGAGGAGGCCACGAGGTAGGGGGCGCACCTACCCCCCAGGCACGCCCTCCACCCTCGTGGGCCCCCTGTTGCTCCGTCGACGTACTCCTTCATCCTATATATACCTACGTACCCCCAAACAATCAGATACGGAGCCAAAACCCTAATTCCACCACCGTAACTTTCTGTATCCATGAGATCCCATCTTGGGGCCTGTTCCGGAGCTCCGCTGGAGGGGGCATCCATCACGGAGGGCTTCTACATCAACACCATAGCCCCTCCGATGAAGTGTGAGTAGTTTACCTCAGACCTTCGGGTCCATAGTTATTAGCTAGATGGCTTCTTCTCTCTTTTTGGATCTCAATACAATGTTCTCCCCCTCTCTTGTGGAGATCTATTCGATGTAATCTTCTTTTTGCGGTATGTTTGTTGAGACCGATGAATTGTGGGTTTATGATCAAGATTATCTATGAACAATATTTGAATCTTCTCTGAATTCTTTTATGTATGATTGGTTATCTTTGCAAGTCTCTTCGAATTATCAGTTTGGTTTGGCCTACTAGATTGATATTTCTTGCAATGGGAGAAGTGCTTAGATTTGGGTTCAATCTTGCCGTGTTCTTTCCCAGTGACAGTAGGGGCAGCAAGGAACGTATTGTATTGTTGCCATCGAGGATAACAAGATGGGGTTTTTATCATATTGCATGAATTTATCCCTCTACATCATGTCATCTTGCTTAAGGCGTTACTCTGTTTTATGAACTTAATACTCTAGATGCATGTTGGATAGCGGTCGATGAGTGGAGTAATAGTAGTAGATGTAGGCAGGAGTCGGTCTACTTGTCTTGGACGTGATACCTATATACATGATCATACCTAGATATTCTCATAACTATGCTCAATTCTGTCAATTGCTCAACAGTAATCCGTTCACACACCGTAAAATACTTATGCTCTTGAGAGAAGACACTAGTGAAACCTATGGCCCCCGGGTCTATATTCATCATATTAATCTTCCAATACTTAGTTATTTCCTTTGCTTTTTACTTTGCTTTTATTTTACTTTGCATCTTTATCACAAAAATACCAAAAATATTATCTTATCATATCTACCAGATCTCACTCTCGTAAGTGACCGTGAAGGGACAGACAACCCCTTATCGCGTTGGTTGCGAGGAGTTATTTGTTTTGTGTAGGTACGAGGGACTCACGTGTAGCCTCCTACTGGATTGATGCCTTGGTTCTCAAAAACTAAGGGAAATACTTACGCTACTTTGCTGCATCATCCTTTCCTCTTCAAGGAAATCCAACGCGGTGCTCAAGAGGTAGCAAGAAGAATTTCTGGCGCCGTTGCCGGGGAGTCTACGCAAAAGTCAACATACCAAGTTTGCCATTTGCCTCTCATTTTCCTCTACCCCTTATCTCCCGCATTACATTATTTGCCATTTGCCTCTCGTTTTCCTCTACCCCACTTCACCCTTGCCGTTTTATTCGCCCTCTCTCTCTATCCTCCCTCTCTTTCTCTATTTGCCTCTTTTTGCCCGCTTGCTTTCTGTTTGCTTGTGTGTTGGATTGCTTGCTTGTCACGATGGCTCAAGATAACACTAAATTGTGTGACTTTACCAATACCAACAACAATGATTTTATTAGCACTCCGATTGCTCCTCTTACCGATGCTGAATCTTGTGAAATTAATGCCGCTTTGCTGAATCTTGTCATGAAAGATCCGTTTTCCGGCCTTCCTAGTGAAGATGCCGCTACCCATCTAAATAGCTTCGTTGATTTGTGTGATATGCAAAATAAGAAAGAAGTGGATAATGATATTGTTAAATTGAAGCTATTTCCTTTTCCGCTTAGAGATCGTGCTAAAGTTTGGTTTTCGTCTTTGCCTAAAAATAGTATTGATTCTTGGAACAAGTGCAAAGATGCTTTTATCTCTAAGTATTTTCCTACCGCTAAGATCATCTCCCTTAGAAACGATATTATGAATTTTAAGCAACTTGATCATGAACATGTTGCACAAGCTTGGGAGAGGATGAAATTAATGATACGTAATTTCCCTACTCATGGTTTGAATTTGTGGATGATTATCCAAAAAAATTATGCCGGATTGAATTTTGCTTCTAGAAATCTTTTAGATTCGGCCGTGGGAGGCACTTTTACAGAAATCACTTTAGGAGAAGCTACTAAACTCCTAGATAATATTATGGTTAATTATTCTCAATGGCATACTGAAAGATCTACTAATAAAAAGGTGCATGCGATAGAAGAAATTAATGTTTTGAGTGGAAAGATGGATGAACTTATGAAATTATTTGCTAGTAAAAGTGTTTCTTCTGATCCTAATGATATTCCCTTGTCTACTTTGATTGAGAATAATAATGAATCTATGGATGTGAATTTTGTTGGTAGGAACAACTTTGGTAACAACGCGTATAGAGGAAATTTTAATCCTAGGACTTATCCTAGTAATCCCACTAATAATTATGGTAATTCCTACAACAATTCTTATGGAAATTATAATAAGATGCCCTCTGATTTTGAATCTAATATTAAATAATTTATTACTTTGCAAAAGAATTTCAATGCTTTGATTGAAGAAAAATTGCTTAAGATTGATGAGTTGGCTAGGAACGTTGATAGAATTTCTCTTGATGTTGATTCTTTGAAACTTAGATCTATTCCTCCTAAGCATGATATCAATGAGTCTCTCAAAGCCATGAGAATTTCCATTGATGAGTGCAAAGAAAGAACCGCTAGGATGCGTGCTAAGAAAGATGCCTTTATAAGAGCGTGTTCTTCTAGTTCCTATGAAAATAAAGATGAAGATCTAAAAGTTATTGATGTGTCCCCTATTAAATCTCTGTTTTGCAATATGAATCTTGATAATGATGGGACTGAATATGATCCACCTTTACCTAGAAGGCGTTCCAAAAATTCGGAGTTTTTAGATCTTGATGCTAAATTTGATGAAAGTGGGACTGAAGAAATTAAAACCCTAGATGTTGCTAAACCTATTATTTTTGATTTCAAGAAATTTAATTATGATAATTGCTCTTTGATTGATTGTATTTCATTGTTGCAATCCGTGCTAAATTCTCCTCATGCTTATAGTCAAAATAAAGCGTTACTAAACATATCGTTAATGCCTTGATGCAATCTTATGAAGAAAAACTTGAGTTGGAAGTTTCTATCCCTAGAAAACTTTATGATGAGTGGGAACCAACTATTAAAATTAAGATTAAAGATCATGAGTTCTATGCTTTATGTGATTTGGGTGCCAGTGTTTCCACGATTCCAAAGACTTTGTGTGTTTTGTTAGGTTTCCGTGATTTTGATGATTGCTCTTTAAACTTGCACCTTGCGGATTCCACTATTAAGAAACCAATGGGAAGAATCAATGATGTTCTTATTGTCACTAATAGGAATTATGTGCCCATAGATTTTATTGTTCTTGACATAGATTGCAATCCTTCATGTCCTATTATTCTTGGTAGACCTTTCCTTAGAACGATTGGTGCAATTATTGATATGAAGGAAGGAAATATTAGATTCCAATTTCCGTTAAGGAAAGGCATGGAACACTTTCCTAGAAAGAAAATTAAATTACCTTATGAATCTATTATGAGAGCCACTTATGGATTGCCTACCAAAGATGGCAATACCTAGATCTATCCTTGCTTTTTATGCCTAGCTAGGGGCGTTAAACGATAGCGCTTGTTGGGAGGCAACCCAATTTTATTTTTATTGCTTGCTTTTTGCTCCTGTTTAGTAATAAATAATTTACTTAGCCTCTGTTTTGGTTGTGTTTTTTGTGTTTAATTAGTTTTTGTGCCAAGTAGAACCGTTGGGAAGACTTGGGGAAAGTCTTGATATCTTGCTGTAAAAAACAGAAAGTTTAGCGCTCACGAGAACTGCTGCCATTTTTATTTGGAAAGTGCTATTTAGTTAATTATTTTTGCAGATGATTAATAGATAAATTACTCACGTCCATCAATTTATTTTAGAATTTTTGGGGTTCCAGATCTTGCGCTAGCTACAGATTACTACAGACTGTTCTGTTTTTGACAGATTCTGTTTTTCGTGTGTTGTTTGCTTATTTTGATGAATCTATGGCTAGTAAAATAGTTTATAAACCATAGAGAAGTTGGAATAGAGTAGGTTTAACACCACTATAAATAAAGAATGAGTTCATTACAGTACCTTGAAGTGGTCTTTTGTTTTCTTTCGCTAACGGAGCTCACGAGATTTTCTACTTTAAGTTTTGTGTTGTGAAGTTTTCAAGTTTTGGGTAAAGATTTGATGGATTATGGAACAAGGAGTGGCAAGAGCCTAAGCTTGGGGATGCCCATGGCACCCCTAAGATAATCTAAGGACACCTAAAAGCCAAAGCTTGGGGATGCCCCGGAAGGCATCCCCTCTTTCGCCTACTTCTATCGGTAACTTTACTTGGAGCTATATTTTTATTCACCACATGATATGTGTTTTGCTTGGAGCGTATTGTATGATTTGAGTCTTTGCCTTTTAGTTTATCACAATCATCCTTGCTGTACACACCTTTTGAGAAAACCATACATGATTTGAAATTTGTTAGAATACTCTATGTGCTTCACTTATATCTTTTGAGTTATATAGTTTTGCTCTAGTACTTCACTTATATCTTTTAGAGCACGGTGGTGGATTTGTTTTATAGAAACTATTAACCTCTCATGCTTCACTTAGATTATTTTGAGAGTCTTAAATAGCATGGTAATTTACTTAAATAATCCTAATATGCTAGGTATTCAAGATTAGTAAAAAAAATTCTTATGAGTGTTTTGAATACTAAGAGAAGTTTGAAGCTTGATGATTGTTTTGATATATGGAGGGAATAATATCAAAGTCGTGCTAGTTGAGTAGTTGTGAATTTGAGAAATGCTTGTGTTGAAGTTTGCAAGTCCCGTAGCATGCACGTATGGTAAACGTTGTGTAACAAATTTTAAACATGAGGTGTTATTTGATTGTTCTCTTTATGAGTGGCGGTCGGGGACGAGCGATGGTCTTTTCCTACCAATCTATCCCCCTAGGAGCATGCGCGGTTTTTGATGACTTGTAGATTTTTGCAATAAGTATGTGAGTTCTTTATGACTAATGTTGAGTCCATGGATTATACGCACTCTCACCCTTCCATCATTGCTAGCCTCTTCGGTACCGTGCATTGCCCTTTCTCACATTGAGAGCTGGTGCAAACTTCATCGGTGCATCCAAATCCCGTGATATGATACACTCTTTCACACATAAACCTCCTTATATCTTCCTCAAAACAGCCACCATACCTACCTATTATGGCATTTCCATAGCCATTCCGAGATATATTCCCATTCAACTTTCCACCATTCCGTTTATCATGACACATTCATCATTGTCATATTGCTTAGCATGATGATGTAGTTGACATAGTATTTGTGGCAAAGCCACTGTTCATAAGTCTTTCATACATGTCACTCTTGGTTCATTGCATATCCTGGTACACTGCCGGAGGCATTCATATAGAGTCATCTTTTGTTCTGGCATCAAGTTGTAATCATTGAGTTGTAAATAAATAGAAGTGTGATGATCATCATTTTCTAGAGCATTGTCCCAAGTGAGGAAAAAAAGAAAGGCCATAAAAAAGAAGAGAAGGCCCAAAAAAATAGAGAAAAGGAGAGAAGGGACAATGCTAGTATCTTTTGCCACACTTGTGCTTCATAGTAGGACCATAATCTTCATGATATAGAGTCTTTTGTTTTGTCACTTACATACTAGTGGGAATATTTCATTATAGAACTTGGCTTGTATATTCCAACAATGGGCCTCCTCAAGTGCCCTAGGTCTTCATGAGCAAGCAAGTTGGATGCACACCCACTTAGTTTCTTTAGTTGAGATGTCATACATTTATAGCTCTAGTGCATCCGTTACATGGCAATCCCTACTCCTTGCATTAACATCAATCGATGGGCATCTCCATAGCCCATAGATTAGCCTCGTTGATGTGAGACTTTCTCCTTTTTTGTCTTCTCCACATAACCCCCATCATCATATTCTATTCCACCCATAGTGCTATGTCCATGGCTCGCGCTCATATATTGCGGGAAAGTTTATAGGTTTGATATTACTAAAGTATGAAACAATTGCTTGGCTTGTCATCGGGGTTGTGCATGATGAGAGCATTCTTGTGTGACGAAAATGGAGCATGACTAAACTATATGATTTTGTAGGGATGAAGTTTCTTTTGCCATGTTATTTTGAGAAGACATAATTGCTTAGTTAGTATGCTTGAAGTATTATTGTTTTTATGTCAATATGAACTTTTATCTTGAATCTTTCGGATCTGAATATTCATACCACAATTAAGAAGAATTACATTAAAATTATGCCAAGTAGCATTCCACATCAAAAATTCTGTTTTTTATCATTTACCTACTCGAGGACGAGCAGGAATTAAGCTTGGGGGTCACTAGTAGAAAAGGGGGCAATGGTCCAGGCCGGGTCAGCCCATTAGTCCCGGTTCAGTCTAGAACCGGGACCCATGGGGGCATTGGACCCGGTTCGTGAGCCCAGGGGGCCGGCCGGGCCACGTGGGCCATTTGTCCCGGTTCGTCTGGACCTTTTGGTCCCAGTTGGTGGGACAAACCGGGACCAATGGCCTCGCTCCTGGCCCACCACCACTGGTCCCGGTTGGTGGCATGAACCGGGTCCAAAGGCTCCCCTTTAGTTCCAGTTCATGCCACCAACCGGGACCAATGAGGTGCCTATATATACCCCCTTGCGTAAGAGCAGAGCACACTGCTCTGTTTTTTTCTGACCGAGGGGGAGAGGGCTTGGTGGTGCTCTAGCTCACCTCCTATGCACACAAGGTGTTCGATGGAATTCCCGAGCCACACTACTTAAGCTTTCTCCTCTCCAAGCTCGACCTTCAAGCTCCATTTTCCTCAATATTTGTCTAGGTTTAGCGGTCTGTCACGCCCCGTCCCCGTCTTCACCGCCGTCGATCACCCGCGCCAAGCTCATCGCCGGCACCACCGTGGTGAGCCTCTTGTTCTTATCTTCTTTTTGAAAGGAAAAAAATATTCTTACTTGTATGTTTACATACATACTTGTATTATTTTCTTACTTTTATTATTGCATCTTATATAGTGCGATGGTTTTGGTATCCGCCCCCGTCGGCCCTCATCATGTCTATGATTCGGATGTGGTATATATATTATCTTTATAACTATTGGTTCATTTATTGTTTATGAAAATTATGCCGACCAACGTGACATAGATTTTATTTATGTAGGATGTATGTGAATCGTAAATTCCAACCGACCCTATTGTCGAGAGGTTAAATTTAGTTGAAGAAGAAAACAATTTGTTGAAGGAAAAAATAAAAAAAATGAGGAGGAGAAGATGATATTGGATTTGCATGTTGCGGATGTCGTCGATGATCACAAGATCAAGATGGATGCAATGCGCTTGAAGATTAGAAAGATTAGAAAATATGCCATTCATACCGAGGCTTGGTATCATTATGTCGTTGGATCAATTGTTACCCTGGTTGCGATTATGATCGCATTTGTTTTCGCATTGAAATGTTTTACATAGTTTCAATGTATGGTTTAATTAATTAGATGCTCTGGAGAGCTATATGTTGTTAGATGAGAACTATGTATGTACTTTGGTTTTAATGTGATGATGAACTTCTATTAATTTGGACACTCAATTATATATAACGCACGCAGATGAACCGGCAATGGATGTACGGTGACAGACACACCTCCAAGTACATTAAGGGCGTGCATGAGTTTCTCGATGCGGCTGAGGCAAACAAGCAGAATGGTTTTATGTGTTGTCCATGCACTAAATGTGGGAATACGAGGTCTTACTCTAACCGGAAAATCCTTCACTCCCACCTGCTTTACAAGGGTTTCATGCCACACTATAATGTTTGGACGAGGCACGGAGAAATAGGGGTTATGATGGAAGACGGCGAAGAAGAAGAGTACGATGACAACTATGTGCCCCCTGAATATGGTGATGCTGCAACGGGGGGAGCTGGGGCAGATCAAGAGGAACCAGACGATGTGCCCAATGATGCTGCAACGGGTGAAGCTGCTGAAGATCAAGAGGAACCAGACGATGTGCCCAATGATGATGATCTCCGTCGGGTCATTGTCGATGCAAGGACGCAATGCGAAAGTCAAAAGGAGAAGCTGAAGTTCGATCGCATGTTAGATGATCACAAAAAAGGGTTGTACCCCAACTGCGAAGATGGCAACACAAAGCTCGGTACCGTACTGGAATTGTTGCAGTGGAAGGCAGAGAATGCTGTGGCTGACAAAGGATTTGAGAAGCTACTGAAAATATTGAAGAAGAAGCTTCCAAAGGATAACGAATTGCCCGACAGTACATACGTAGCAAAGAAGGTCGTATGCCCTCTAGGATTGGAGGTGGAGAAGATACATGCATGCCCTAATGACTACATCCTCTACCGCGGTGCATACAAGGATCTGAACGCATGCCCGGTATGCGGTGCATTGCGGTATAAGATCAGACGAGATGACCCTGGTGATGTTGACGGCAAGCCCCCCAGGAAGAGGGTTCCTGCGAAGGTGATGTGGTATGCTCCTATAATACCACGGTTGAAACACTACATAGTTCTACATAACTCTACCTTGGTGACCCCGTATGTCGATGAACACAAGAACAGTCTGCGCTCCAAACACCCGGAGCAGTGCGACGACTGGATTACATGTGAACACATTAGGACTTTCAGCAGTTGGTTGGAAACACATCTTAGAGGTGACAACACTGTTTGTGATGAGCTGTACTTCTTGTCCAGGGGACCATCTTTGACTGTATTGACTTACAAAGGATACGAGATAAATGGGAATACATTTTACACGATCGCCCAAGATCAAAAGAGCACCAACCAAAACAGCGGTGTCCGCTTTGATGCAGCAACCGAGAGCGGAAAGGACACATATTATGGTTACATAGTGGAGATATGGGAACTTGACTACGGACATGATTTTAAGGTCCCTTTGTTTAAGTGCAAATGGGTCAATCTGTCAGGAGGCGGGGTACAGGTAGACCCACAGTACGGAATGACAACAGTGGATCTGAAAAATCCTGGGTACACTAACGAACCGTTCGTCCTAGCCAATGTTGTGGCACAGGTTATCTATGTGAAGGACATGTCTAGCAAACTGAGAAAAAGAAAAGATAAGGAAGTGAATACATCATACGATGAGCCAAAGCGCCACATAGTTCTTTCAGGAAAAAGGGATATCCTGGGAGTGGAGGGCAAGACAGACATGTCTGAAGATTATGAAAAGTTTCATGAAATTCCTCCCTTCAATGTCAAGGCTGACCCAAGCATCCTGATAAACGATGAAGATTATCTATGGTTACGGCGCAATAAGCAAATGACACAAGCGAAGAAAAAGTGAAGACTTTCTCCCACAACTATTATGATGATACCATGCCAACTTTGTAACACACGAGTATGCTATGCCAACTTTTTCAGAGTTCATTTGAAAACTATGAATTTAGGTCATTTTTTTAGTAAAGTTAATCAAAAACTTGTGATTCACACAAATTTCAAAGAATTCAAATTTTAACTATTCAAATTTGAAAACTAATGGCACTAACAGAAAGTTTATAATTTTTCTAAAACTAATGGCACTAACAGAAAGTTTATAATTTTGCTGACCTAAAAGCAAAAAGAATTAAAAAAATAAAGCAAAAAACAAAAGAAAATAAATAATACAAAAAACAAAACAAAAAACTGGAAAAAAATTAAAATAGCAACAATAAGTATTTTGTTGTAAGTAGAAACAAAATAAAATAAATAAAGCAACAAAGAAAAAAAAACTAAAAAAGTGTTTTCAAATTTGAAAACTAATGGCACTAACAGAAAGTTTATAATTTTTCTAAAACTAAAAGCAAAAATAATTAAAAAATAAAGCAAAAAACAAAAGAAAATAAATAATGCAGAAAACAAAACAAAAAAACTGGAAAAAAATAGGCACAAAAAGCAAAAAAAACTAAAAAAGTGTTTTCAAATTTGAAAACTAATGGCACTGACCGAAAGTTTATAATTTTTCTAAAACTAAAAGAAAAAAGAAATCACTAAAAAAACTATAAGTATTTTGTTCTAAGTAGATTAGAAAAAATAAATAGAAAAAAAGAAAAAAAATGCCTATAATATTTGTTATGACTAACTAAAATTACCAAATTGAGTATAATGATAAAACACAGTAATATTAAATAGCAGGAAAAAGAATGACTCAAAAATCAATTTTTATAGTAAAGTTATTCATAAACTAGTGATTCACACAAATTTTAAAAATTCAAATTTAAACTATTCAAATTTTAAAACTAATGGCACTAAGAGAAAGTTTATAATTTTTGTGACCTAAAAGAAAACTAATGGCACACCCACGATACTTGCTATTTAGGTTTCCTCTACCGCTCGGCGGCACTGACCCTCGACGACCGTCGTTCCTGATAAAAAAAAGCGGAAGAAGAAGAAAAAAAAAGAGGAGAAGAAAGCCTCGACGCCCACGTCACTTGTGGGACGTGGATGTAGTGTCCGACACCGACGGCCACATGTATCTCACACCCACGATACTTGCTATTTAGGGTTTCCTCTACCGCTCGGCGACCCTCGATGACCCTTGTTCCCGATAAAAAAATAGGAAGAAGAAGAAAAAAAAAGAGGAGAAGAAAGAATAGAGGAGTCGAGGCCACCCCAAACCCTAGACAAGCAACATCGAGGCCACCCCAAACCCTAGAGAAGCAGCGTCGAGGCCACTAATTAATATTAGTTCTACGTTTGCCACTAATATATCCATCTGTCATGTTTGAACAATAATTGCCATGTTGTAAATATTTGTAGAAACTATGGGCACCGCTCGAGACGAAGTACAAGAAGAGTTGTTGGGGGACATAATCGCACGAGGAAGTGATGTCGTCTGCTCGTTGTTTCTCAATGACACTGATGGTCTGGAAGCAGCTGGCTATGACTATGATGGATCCGGTGACCTAATGCCGGTGCAAGAAGGAGACCATGAGGACGGCTCCGGTGACCCAATGCCGGTGCAAGAAGGAGACCGTGATGACGTCTCCGGTGACCGAACCGAGTCCGGCCAGGTATATATATTAGTTAAGCTTCTGCTGACTAGCTAATTGATGCATTCATTGTTTTGGTATGTACACATATTAATTAAGTCTTTGTTCTTTTTTCTAGCCCTCCGGATCGAGCACAACTTCGTTAAGAGACAAGGCCCGAAGAAAAAGTTGAGCTCGGATGAAAAGTTTGAGATCATAGCAATCGCGCCCGATGGCCAACCGATTGAACCCCTCTAGACAAAGAGCGCATTTGTTGCTCAGTGCGGGGTTTTGGTTAGGGACAAGATCCCGATCAGCATCCAGCAATGGTTAAAGCCGGCTACAGAAGACCCTGAGGTGTCTTATGTCAATGATATGCAGAAAAATGATCTTTGGACTGAGCTGAAGTCAAATTTCACCCTACCGCCAGAGGATGATCCGGAGAAGCTAGTTAAAGAGCAATTAATCAAGTCTTTTGCTCTTAAGAGGATGGCAGAACTATTCAGGAGGTGGAAGAAAGAGCTGAATAAGTTTGTCGAAAATAAAGAGACACCAGAATTCAAGGGCAGATATGAGAAGATCAGAGATCACTGGCCCGCATTTGTGGCCCACAAGACATCGGAAAAGTGTAAGAAGATGGCGACAAACAAGCAAAATGCTACGAAGAAGAAGCATCACCATCGCACGGGGTCAGGTGGCTACCTCGTAGCCCGGCCTAAGTGGGCCAAGACTGAGAATGATCTGGTTGATAAAGGGATCGAACCAGAGACAATTAACTGGCCAGACCGTTGCCGGACTTGGTTCTTCGGGGCTGGCGGAACCATGGACCCTGTATCAGGGAAGTGCATTTGGACGAACGATCAAATGGACATACCAGTCAAGAAGCTTCAACAGTATATCGAAGCAGCGCAGCAAGGGACGTTCGTTCCAGACAGAGAGAACGACGAGCTCACAATGGCCCTCGGTTATCCTGAGCACCCTGGACGGACACGAGGCACACCAGGCTCCATTCCGTGGAAGGTTGGGTTTCCGGACGCAGGCGGTTACAAATGCCATGAGAGGAGGAAGAAAGTGGAGCATACCCAACTGCAGGCGCTGCACGCTAGGGTACAAGCAATAGAGGAACGAGAAGCAAATCGCAGCAAACGAACTACCGAAGCTTCCCCTGAAGCTACCCCGCCATCTCAGCGGAGAAGCAGCGTGGCTTCCACCGAGCTGCTTCAGCCGGAGCATGTCTTGACGGCTCCTGCCAGCTATCCCGTGGATGCTATCACGGAGTCTCAAAATTGCCAACTTATGACGCAATGCATTAATATGAAGGTCAAGGCGGCTATTGGCTCTGGTTTTCCTACTGAACCCGGCGCAACTTTTCACTGCCGGCCGATTACAGAAGGATATGCTAGGGTGATGGTGGATGAAATAACGGAGGGATTTGAGGACCTCCAGCTTGACCACCGTACCAGTGAAGGGGGGACTCGGTTGGGTTCTGCTCTGAAGACTCCATGCCTATGGCGGAAGGAGCTCATCAACCTTCCGAACTGGACGCCTCCGCCTCCTCCTCCTCCTCCGGTGAGTCAGGGCACTCCGCCTCCTCCACCGCCTCCTCCTCCGGCGAGTGACGATCAGGGCACTCGGCCGGCTCCTTCTCCGGCGCGTGGCGGCACTCCGCCTCCTTCTCCACCTGCGCCGGCGCGCCTGAGCAGCCAGCCTCCTCCTTCTCCGCCTCGTCAGCAAGGGCGGAAGAGACCTGCTGCCGCTCCAGCTGCTCCGGCGCGTCGTAGTACTTCTCCTCCGCCTTGTAAGAAAGTAAACAAGACAACCGCTCTATCTGCTTTGCCGGCGTCTAGCAGTACAGCCAGAGGCGGGAGGACATACAGATTCGGTCCTTCTCTGAAGACTCCAAAGAAGTTACCATACGAGAGGACCCTGGAGGAGAACGCCGAGATCGCGCGATAAGAAGTGAGGAACTTCTTTGAAGGGGTGAAAGCAAAGAAACATCCACCTCCGGAGGAGAAGGTAGATCCGGTGAAAGCGAAGCGCACTCTAGCTGCCCTGACAAAACCACCCAAGTCTCCGCCGAAAGGAAACTATGAGCACATTATTGGAAAGGAATTTGCCGAAGCGGAGCGGTCGGGAAGTACTGTCAGTGATCAAAGGCTGAAGGAACGACGAGCTGGGAAACAAATTGCCCAGCTCGGTGAACAAGCGAAGCAATCGTGCCCCCCGCTCAAGGTGCCTAGCGACATCGTCGCTAATGATCCGAGGATGGTGCCCGGTTATAGCAATCTTGGAGATTACCTGCCCGACGATGTACATTATGATTTCATGGAGGTGCAGATACAAAGATATGAGTACGGGAAGCCTCTCGTCAAAGATGAAAGATCTCTATCAACGATGATGCGAAGATTGCATGATTGGTACTTGAAAATCTGCAGAGAGTCTGGGGGGAGGAGTACTTTGTATGTGAGAGTTAAAAAGGAGCATGACCTCGTTGGATCTCGATAAAGCAACGGTCACCTGCTACTGTTTGTAAGTAGTACTACTTCTGTCATTAAGTCTCTCTATATAGCTCAGCTCTTTCATTGCATGTATTTATAATTATCCTCACTATATTATGCAGATTGAAGATCGTCGAATTGAAGAAAAGACAAATCGGTGATATTGGGTTCATTAACACAAATATCATAGATGCAACTCAGGTTAAATTTCATGCCGCAGATACCGAGGCCAACTTGCTATGATCGTTGGTAATAAATGAAAACAAAGATATAATACTCTTTCCTTACAACTTCAAGTGAGTGTTACTGTCTGGTGCATATTCAGTTTCCCTTATATATTAGTCAAGGTTATAGTAATGTAATTGATGAGTTATGCATGCGTGTGTAGTTTCCACTATATTCTCCTAGAGATTAAGCTTGAGCAGGGACTAGTAACCGTCTTAGACTCAAGACGAAAAGATCCCCAGGACTATGCGGACATGACTCAAATGCTCGAGAAGTAAGTTAAATCGATCATTATCCACCATATCAGCAACTTTGTTCATTTCCTGATATATCAAGTAATTGTTTTCTTTGTCTGGCAGGGTTTGGAGAAAATTCACCAAAATGCTCCAGGACTCCCGAAGAAGCTGCAATTTAGACACCCGAAAGTAAGTACTATAGTAGCATGTTCCGTGCATCTCCTAGTGATTCAAGCGCTAGTTTCATCAATACCATTTGGCATTCTTGCTTATCAGTTTGATTGACCTCTATTTCTTGTAAAGTGGTTGTGGCAGGAACAAGGGAATGATTTCTATGGATACTACGTTTGCGATTCCATCCGCCACACGACCTGTGAGCGAGGCTACTCTGACGAACAATATGAAGTGCGTAAATAACAACATTCATAATTTTATTTTATTACCATCATTTGTGTTGAGTTTCATTCATTCATATATATATATATATATATGTATTGACCCCCTTCTACAAATTAGATGTTTCGGAAGCGGGATGAACTCCTAGCACCAGCTCGCATGCGAGCAATTCAAGAGGAATTGGCGGCATTCTTTCTTGACCACGTGATCGCTGAAGACGGAGAATACTATGTGGACCATGAGTCCGTATGCTAGGAGATTATATTTGTAAGAGATAATTATTGTATATATGTAGCCGGTAGTGTCGGATAGATATACGAGAACTTGTTGTTCGACCAATCTCTCGGAGAAGGAGAGGTGGTCGATATCACTTCTCTCTGTATGCATATATGTTCATGACGATCTTCTGTTTCCTTCGTTTGCTACTAGCTAGCTAGCGTGTCTAGTCCTCTCTATACGTATGTATAGTACGTAGCGTCGACCAAGCACGGACATAAGAGAGGAAACTTCTCTCTATTAATTATAGCTAGCTAACACAATATATGAAACACCTAAATTAACCCCCCAAAACCCCCAAACCCTCCCCCCCTTTAAAAAAACAAAAACCCCAGCCACAGAAATGCTGACGCGTGGATGCCTATTGGTCCCGGTTGGTGCCACCAACCGGGACCAAAGGCCCTCCTGCCTGGGCTCCGCGCACAGGCCACGTGGAGGCCCATATGTCCCGGTTCTGGATTGAACCGGGACTAAAGGGACAGGGCATTAGTACCGACCCTTTAGTCCCGGTTCAGGAACCGGGAAAAAGGCCCTTACGAACCGGGACAATAGGCCCTTTTTCTACTAGTGGATGCTTGATACGTCTCCAATGTATCTATAATTTTTGATTGCTCCATGCTATATTATCTACTGTTTTGTACATTATTGGGCTTTATTATCCACTTTTATATTATTTTTGGGACTAACCTATTAACCGGAGGCCCAACCCAGAATTGCTATTTTTCTGCCTATTTTAGGGTTTTGAAGAAAAGGAATATCAAACGGAGTCCAAATGGAATGAAACCTTCGGGAACATGATTTTCTCACCGAACATGATCCAGGAGACTTGGACCCTACGTCAAGAAATAAAGGAGGAGGCCACGAGGTAGGGGGGCGCGCCTACCCCCCCAGGCGCGCCCTCCACCCTCATGGGCCCCCTGCTACTCCACTGACGTACTCCTTCCTCCTATATATACCTACGTACCCCAAACGATCAGATACGGAGCCAAAACCCTAATTCCACCGCCGTAACTTTCTGTATCCACGAGATCCCATCTTGGGGCCTGTTCCGGAGCTCCGCCGGAGGGGGCATCCATCACAGAGGGCTTCTACATCAACACCATAGCCCCTCCGATGAAGTGTGAGTAGTTTACCTCAGACCTTCGGGTCCATAGTTATTAGATAAATGGCTTCTTCTCTCTTTTTGGATCTCAATACAATGTTCTCCCCCTCTCTTGTGGAGACCTATTCGATGTAATCTTCTTTTTGCGGTGTGTTTGTTGAGACCGATGAATTGTGGGTTTATGATCAAGATTATCTATGAACAATATTTGAATCTTCTCTGAATTCTTTTATGTATGATTGGTTATCTTTGCAAGTCTCTTCGAATTATCAGTTTGGTTTGGCCTACTAGATTGATCTTTCTTGCAATGGGAGAAGTGCTTAGCTTTGGGTTCAATCTTGCGGTGTCCTTTCCCAGTGACAGTAGGGGCAGCAAGGCACGTATTGTATTGTTGCCATTGAGGATAACAAGATGGTTTTTTTCATCATATTGCAAGAATTGATCCCTCTACATCATGTCATCTTGCTTAAGGCGTTACTCTGTTTTATGAACTTAATACTCTAGATGCATGCTGGATAGCGGTCGATGAGTGGAGTAATAGTAGTAGATGCAGGCAGGAGTCGGTCTACTTTTCTCGGACATGATACCTATATACATGATCATACCTAGATATTCTCATAGCTATGCTCAATTCTGTCAATTGCTCAAGAGTAATCCGTTCACGCACCGTAAAATACTTATGCTCCTGAGAGAAGCCACTAGTGAAACCTATGGCCCCCGGGTCCATCTTCATCATATTAATCTTCCAATACTTAGTTATTTCCTTTGCTTTTATTTTACTTTGCATCTTTATCACAAAAATACCAAAAATATTATCTTATCATATCTATCAGATCTCACTCTCGTAAGTGACGGTGAAGGGACTGACAACCCCTTATCGCGTTGGTTGCGAGTTATTTGTTTTGTGCAGGTACGAGGGACTCACGCGTAGCCTCCTACTGGATTGATACCTTGGTTCTCAAAAACTGAGGGAAATACTTACACTACTTTGCTGCATCATCCTTTCCTCTTCAAGGAAATCCAACGCAGTGCTCAAGAGGTAGCAAGACGTTATGAACGTTTGGCAAGCTCGGTATAATGACTACCTGATAGTTTAGTGCGCCATGCTTTACGGCTTAGAACTAGGACTTAAAAAAGTTTAGTAACTCCCTAGCCTAGTTTTTGTAAGAGGTGAATGAGGTCCATAAGACCACTGTAACCACTTTTTGTAACTCCCTATCCTAGTCACATTTCCTGCTTTTTGCAGTGTCTACTGGTGCAGTGCTTCACTACAACACCCCTCCCTTCTGTGAGGGGTGATGGAAGGACACCACCTTGTAACTATACGTAACCTATGTAACTGTTTACATATATAACGATATACACACATAGTAGGAGCCTCTCCTACTGTCTTTCCATAAAAAAGTTTTGACTGCCACAGAGCATATGAGATGTTACAAGAGCTGAAATTGGTATTTCATACTCATGCCCGTGTCGAGAGGTATGAGACCTCTGACAAGTACTTTGCCTACAAGATGGTGGAGAATAGCTCAACCAGTGAGCATGTGATCAGAATGTCTGGATACTACAATCAATTGAATCAAGTGGGAGTTAATCTTCCAGATAAGATAGTGATTGACAAAGTTCTCTAGTCACTATCACCAAGCTACTAGGACTTCATGATGAACTATAATATGCAAGGGATGGAACAGACAATTCCCGAGCTCTTTGCAATGCTAAAGGTTGCGGAGGTAGAAATCAAAAAGGAGCATCAAGTGTTGATGGTTAACAAGACCACTAGTTCTAAGAAAAAGGGCAAAGGGAAGAAGGGGAACTTCAAGAAGAATAGCAAGCAAGTTGCTACTCCCGGGAAGAAGCCCAAATCTGGACCTAAGCCTGAAACTGAGTGCTTCTACAACAAAGGGACTGGTCATTGGAAGCGGAACTGCCCCAAGTATTTGGCGGATAAGAAGGATGGCAAAGTGCAAAGTATATTTGATACACATGTTATTGATGTGTACTTTACTAGTGTTCATAGTAACCCTAGGGTATTTGATACCGGTTCAGTTACTAAGATTAGTAACTCAAAATAGGAGTTACAAAATGAACAGAGACTAGTTGAGGGCGAGGCAACGATGTGTGTAGGAAGTGATTCCAAGGTTGATAAGATCACCATCGCATACTCTCTGAACCTAAATAAATGTTATTTTATGTTTGCGTTGAGCATGAATATGATTGGATCATGTTTATTGCAATACAATTATTCATTTAGCTTAGAAAATGATTATTGTTCTGTTTACATGAATAAAACCTTCAATGGTCATACACCCAATCTGAATGGTTTGTTAAATCTCGATCATGGTTATACACATATTTATAATATTTATGCCAAAAGATGCAAAGTTGATAATGATAGTGCAACATATTTGTGGCACTGCCGTTTAGGTCATCCTGGTGTAAAGCGCATGAAGAAACTCCATACGATGGACTTTTGGAATCACCTGATTATGAATCATTTGATGCTTGTGAACCATGCCTCATGAGCAAGATGACTAAGATTCTGTTCTCCGGGACAATGGAGCGAGCTACTAACTTATTGGAAATAATACATACTGATGTATGCGGTCCGACGAGTGTTGAGGCTCGTGGCGGATATCGTTATTTTCTAACCTTCACAATTGATTTGAGCAAATATAGGTATATCTACTTAATGAAACACAAGTCTGATTCATTTTGAAAAGTTCAATGAATTTCAGAGTGAAGTGGAGAATCATCGTAACAAGAAAATAAAGTTTCTGTGATCTGATTGCAGAGGCGAATATTTGAGTTACAAGTTTTGGCCTTCATTTAAAACAATGTGGAATAGTTTCACAACTCACGCCACCTGGAACACCACAGCATAATGGTGTGTCCAAACGTCATAACCGTACTTTATTAGATATGGTCCGATCTATGATGTCTCTTACCGATTTACCACTCTTGTTTTGGGGGTTATGCATTAGAGACAGCTGCACTGACGTTAAATAGGGTACCATCTACATCTGTTGAGATGACATCGTATGAACTATGGTTTGGAAAGAAACCAAAGTTGTCGTTTCTTAAAATTTTGGGTTGCAATACTTACATGAAAAAGTTTCAAACTGATAAGCTCGAACCCAAATCGGAGAAGTGCGTTTTCGTAGGATACCCAAAAGAAACTGTTGGGTACACCTTCTATCACAGATCCGAAGGCAAGATATTTGTTGCTAAGAATGGATCCTTTCTAGAGAAGGAGTTTCTCTCGAAACAAGTGAGTGGGAGGAAAGTAGAACTTGATGAGGTAATTGTACATTTTCTCGAATTGGAAAGTAGTTCATCATAGAAATCAGTTCAAGTGATTCCTACACCAATTGGTGAGGAAGCTAATGATGATGATCATGAAACTTTAGATCAAGTTACAACCGAACCTCGTAGGTCAACCAGAGTAAGATCCGCACCAGAGTGGTACGGTAATCATGTTCTGGAGGTCATGTTACTTGACCATGACGAACCTACGAACTATGAGGAAGCGATGATGAGCCCAGATTCCGCAAAATGGCTTGAGGCCATGAAATCTGAGATAGAATCCATGTATGAGAACAAAGTGTGGACTTTGGCGGACTTGCCCGTTGATCGGCAAGCCATTGAGAATAAATGGATCTTCAAGAGGAAGACGAACACTGATAGTAGTGTTACTATCTAAAAAGCTCGAATTCTCGCAAAAAGTTTTCGACAAGTTCAAGGTGTTGAATATGATGAGATTTTCTCACTCGTAGTGATGCTTAAGTCTATCCGAATCATGTTAGCAATTGCCACATTTTATGAAATCTGGCAAATGGATGTCAAAACTGCATTAATTAATGGATTTATTAAAGAAGAGTTGTATATGATACAACCAGAAGGTTTTCTCAATCGTAAATGTGCTAACAAAGTGTGCAAGCTCCAGCGATCCATCTGTGGACTGGTGCAAGCTTCTTGGTGTAGGATATACACTTTGATGAGTTGATCAAAGCATATAGTTTTATATAGACTTGCGCTGAAGCCTGTATTTACAACAAAGTGAGTGGGAGCACTACAGCCTTTCTGATAGGTATATGTGAATGACATATTGTTGATCGGAAATGATGTAGAATTTTCTGGGAAGCATAAAGGAGTGTTTGAAAGGAGTTTTTTCAAAGGAATACCTCGGTGAATCTACTTATATATTGGGCATCAAGATCTATAGGGATAGATCAATACGCTTAATAGGACTTTCACAAAGCACATACCTTGACAAGATTTTGAAGAAGTTCAAAATGGACCAGTCAAAGAAAGGGTTCTTGACTTTGTTGCAAGGTGTGAATTTGAGTAAGACTCAAAGCCCGACCACGACAGAAGATAGAGAGAGAATGAAAGTCATTCCCAATGCCTCAGCCATAGGTTCTATAAAGTATGCCATGCTGAATACCATACCTATTGTGTACCTTGCCATGAGTTTGGCAAAGGGGTACAATAGTGATCCAGGAGTGGATCATTGGACAACAGTCAAAATTATCCTTAGAGGACTGAGGAAATATTTCTCGGTTATGGAGGTGATAAAGAGTTCATCCTAAAGAGTTACGTCGATGCAAGCTTTAACACTGATCTGGATGACTCTGAGTCTCAATCTGGATACATATTAAAAGTGGGAGCAATTAGGTAGAGTAGCTCCATACAGAGCATTGTAGACATAGAAATTTGCAAAATACATACGAATCTGAATGTGGCAGAACCGTTGACTAAACTTCTCTCCCAAGCAAAACATAATCACACCTTAGTACTCTTTGGGTGTTAATCACATGGTGATGTGAACTAGATTATTGACTCTAGTAAACCCTTTGGGGGTTGGTCACATGGTGATGTGAACTATTGGTGTTAAATCACATGGCGATGTTGTTCGGTTTCGTAGTAATTTCAAAAAAATTCCTATGCACACACAAGATCATGTGATGCATAGCAACGAGAGGGGAGAGTGTTGTCTACGTACCCACGCAGACCGACTGCGGAAGCGTTGACGCAACGTAGAGGAAGTAGTTGTACGTCTTCATGATCCAACCGATCAAGTACCGAAACTACAGCACCTCCGAGTTCAAGCACACGTTCAGCTCGATGACGATCCCCGGACTCCGATCCAGCAAAGTGTCGGGGAAGAGTTCCGTCAGCACGACGGCGTGGTGACGATCTTGATGCACTACAGCAGCAGGGCTTCGCCTAAACTCCGCTACAGTATTATCGAGGAATATGGTGGCTGGGGGCACCGCACATGGCTAAGGAATAGATCACGTGGATCAACTTGTGTGTTTCTGGGGTGCCTCTGCCTCAGTATATAAAGGACTAGAGGGGGGAGGCTGGCCGGCCAAGCTTGGCGCGCCAGGAGAGTCCTACTCCCTCTGGGAGTAGGATTCCCCCCCCCCCAATCCTAGTTGGAATAGGATTCGCGGAGGGGGGAAAGAGAGAGGGGGGCCGGCCACCTCTCCTTGTCCTAATAGGACTAGGGGAGGGAGGGTGGCGCGCAGCCCATCTTGGGCAGCCTCTTCTCTTTTCCACTATGGCCCATATAGCTCCCGGGGGGTTCCGGTAACCTCCCGGTACTCCGGTAAAATCCCGATTGCACCCGGAACACTTCCGATATCCAAACATAGGCTTCCAATATATCAATCTTTATGTCTCGACCATTTCGAGACTCCTCGTCATGTCCGTGATCACATCCAGGACTCCGAACAACCTTCGGTACATCAAAATGCATAAACTCATAATATAACTGTCATCGTAACCTTAAGCGTGCAAACCCTACGGGTTCGAGAACAATGTAGACATGACCGAGACACGTCTCCGGTCAATAACCAATAGCGGGACCTGGATGCCCATATTGGCTCCTACATATTCTACGAAGATCTTTATCGGTCAGACCGCATAACAACATACGTTGTTCCCTTTGTCATCGGTATGTTACTTGCCCGAGATTCGATCGTCGGTATTCCAATACCTAGTTCAATCTCGTTACCGGCAAGTCTCTTTACTAGTTCCGTAATACATCATCTCGCAACTAAATCATTAGTTGCAATGCTTGCAAGGCTTAAGTGATGTGCATTACCGAGAAGGCCCAGAGATACCTCTCCGACAATCGGAGTAACAAATCCTAATCTCGAAATACGCCAACCCAACATACCTTCGGAGACACCTGTAGAGCACCTTTATAATCACCCAGTTACGTTGTGACGTTTGGTAGCACACAAAGTGTTCCTCCGGTAAACGGGAGTTGCATAATCTCATAGTCATAGGAACATGTATAAGTCATGAAGAAAGCAATAGCAACATACTAAACGATCGGGTGCTAAGCTAATGGAATGGGTCATGTCAATCAGATCATTCAACTAATGATGTGATCCCGTTAATCAAATAACAACTTCTTTGTCTATGGTTAGGAAACATAACCATCTTTGATTAACGAGCTAGTCAAGTAGAGGCATACTAGTGACACTCTGTTTGTCTATGTATTCACACATGTATTATGTTTCCGGTTAATACAATTCTAGCATGAATAATAAACATTTATCATGAAATAAGGAAATAAATAATAACTTTATTATTGCCTCTAGGGCATATTTCCTTCAGTCTCCCACTTGCACTATAGTCAATAATCTAGATCACATCACATGTGATTAACTTCGATAGTTCACATCATCATGTGATTAACACCCATAGTTCACATCGCCATGTGACCAATACCCAAAGGGTTTACTAGATTCAGTAATCTAGTTCACATTGCTATGTGATTAAAACCCAAAGAGTACTAAGGTGTGATCATGTTTTGCTTGTGAGAGAATCTTAGTCAACGGGTCTGCCACATTCAGATCCGCATGTATTTTGCGAATTTCTATGTCAACAATGCTCTGCTTGGAGCTACTCTAGCTAATTGCTCCCACTTTCAATATGTATCTAGACCGAGACTTAGAGTCTTCTAGATCAGTGTCAAAAACTTGCATCGACGTAACCCTTTACGACGTACCTTTTTTGTCACGTCCATAATCGAGAAACATATCCTTATTTCACTAAGGATAATTCTGACCGCTGTCCAGTGATCTACTCCTAGATCACTATTGTACTCCCTTGCCAAATCAGTGCAGTGTATACAATAGATCTGGTACACAGCATGACATACTTTATAGAACCTATGGCCAAGGCATAGGGAATGACTTTCATTCTCTTTCTATCTTCTGCCGTGGTCGGGCTTTGAGTCTTACTCAACTTCACACCTTGTAATACAGGCAAGAACTCTTTCTTTGACTGCTCCATTTTGAATTACTTCAAAATCTTGTCAAGGTATGTACTCATTGGAAAAACTTATCAAGCGTCTTGATCTATCTCTATAGATCTTGAAGCTCAATATGTAAGCAGCTTCACCGAAGTCTTTCTTTGAAAAACTCCTTTCAAACACTCCTTTATGCTTTACAGAATAATTCTACATTATTTCCGATCAACAATATGTCATTCACATATACTTATTAGAAATGCCGTAGTGCTCCCACTCACTTTCTTGCAAATACAGGCTTCACCGCAAGTCTGTATAAAACTATATGCTTTGATCAACTCATCAAAGCGTATATTCCAACTCCGAGATGCTTGCACCAGTTCACAGATGGATCGCTGGAGCTTGCACATTTTGTTAGTACCTTTCGGATTGACAAAACCTTCTAGTTGCATCATATACAACTCTTCTTCAATAAATCCATTAAGGAATTCAGTTTTGTTTATCCATTTGCCAGATTTCATAAAATGCGGCAATTGCTAACATGATTCGGACAGACTTAAGCATAGATACGAGTGAGAATCTCTCATCGTAGTCAACACCTTGAACTTGTCGAAAAACCTTTTGCGACAATTCTAGCTTTGTAGATAATAACACTACTATCAGCGTCCGTCTTCCTCTTGAAGATCCATTTATTTTTATGGCTTGCCGATCATCGGGCAAATCCATCAAAGTCCATACTTTGTTCTCATACATGGATCATATCTCAGATTTCATGGCCTCAAACCATTTCGCGGAATCTGGGCTCATCATCGCTTCCTCATAGTTCGCAAGTTCGTCATGGTCTAGTAACATGACTTCCAGAACAGGATTACCGTACCACTCTGGTGCGGATCTTACTCTGGTTTACCTACGAGATTCGGTAGTAACTTGATCTGAAGTTACATGATCATCATCATTATCTTCCTCACTAATTGGTGTAGTAGTCACAAGAACAGATTTCTATGATGAACTACTTTCCAATAAGGGAGAAGGTACAATTACCTTATCAAGTTTTCTACTTTCCTCCCACTCACTTCTTTCGAGAGAAACTCCTTCTCTAGAAAGTTCCCGAATTTAGCAACAAAATTCTTGCCTTCGGATCTGTGATAGAAGGTGTATCCAATAGTTTCCTTTGGATATCCTATGAAGATTTACTTCTCCAATTTGGGTTCGAGGTTATCATGTTGAAACTTTTTCACATAAGCATCGCAGTCCCAAACTTTAAGAAACGACAACTTTGGTTTCTTGCCAAACCACAGTTCAGATTGTGTCGTCTCAACGGACTTAGATGGTGCCCTTTTAAACGTGAATGCAGCTGTCTTTAATGCATAACCCCAAAACGATAGTGGTAGATTGGTAAGAGACATCATAGATCGCACCATATCTAATAAAGTACGGTTATGATGTTCGGACACACCATTGTGCTGTGGTGTTCCAGGTGGCGTGAGTAGTGAAACTATTTCACATTGTTTTAACTGAAGACCAAACTCGTAACTCAAATATTTGTCTCCGCGATCAGATCGTAGAAACTTTATTTTCTTGTCACGATGATTTTTCACTTCACCGTGAAATTCTTTGAACTTTTCAAATGTTTCAGACTTATGTTTCATCAAGTAGATATACCCATATCTGCTCAAATCATCTGTGAAGTTCAGAAAATAACGATACTTGCTGTGAGCCTTAACACTCATCGGACCGCATACATCAGTATGTATTATTTCCAATAAGTCAGTTGCTCGCTCCGGAGAACAGAGTCTTAGTCATCTTGCCCATGAGGCATGGTTCGCAAGCATCAAGTGATTCATAATCAAGTGATTCCAAAATCCCATCAGCATGGAGTTTCTTCATGCGCTTTACACCAATATGACCTAAACGGCAGTGCTACAAATAAGTTGCACTATCATTATTAACTTTGCATCTTTTGGTTTCAATATTATGATTATGTGTATCACTATGATCGAGATCCAACGAACTATTTTCATTGGGTGTGTAACCATATAAGGTTTTATTCATGTAAACAGAACAACAATTTATTCTCTTACTTAAATGAATAACCGTATTACAATAAACATGATGAAATCATATTCATGCTTAACGCAAATAACAAATAACACTTATTCAGGTTCAACACTAATCCCGAAAGTATAGGGAGTGTGCGATGATGATCATATCAATCTTGGAACCACTTCCAACACACATCGTCACTTCACCCTTAACTAGTCTCTGTTTATTCTGCAACTCCCGTTTCAAGTTACTAATCTTAGCAACTGAACTAGTATCAAATATTGAGGGGTTGCTATAAACACTAGTAAAGTACACATCAATAACATGTATATCAAATATACTTATGTTCACTTTGCCATCCTTCTTATCCGCCAATCACTTGGGGTAGTTCCGCTTCCAGTGATCAGTCCTTTTGCATTAGAAGCACTTAGTCTCAAGCTTAGGACCAGACTTGGGCTTCTTCACTTGAGCAGCAACTTGCTTGCTGTTCTTCTTGAAGTTCCCCTTCTTCCCTTTGCCCTTTTCTTGAAACTAGTGGTCTTGTTAACCATCAACACTTGATGTTTTTCTTGATTTCTACCTTCGTCGATTTCAGCATCACGAAGAGCTTGGGAATTATTTTTGTCATCCCTTGCATATTATAGTTCATCACGAAGTTCTACTAACTTGGTGATGGTGACTAGAGAATTCTGTCAATCACTATCTTATCTGGAAGATTAACTCCCACTTGATTCAAGCGATTGTAGTACTCAGACAATCTGGGCACATGCTCACTAGTTGAGCGATTCTCCTCCATATTTTAGCTATAGAACTTGTTGGAGACTTCATATCTCTCAACTCGGGTATTTGCTTGAAATATTAACTTCAACTCCTGGAACATCTCATATGCTCCATGACGTTCAAAACGTCTTTGAAATCCCGATTCTAAGCCATTAAGCATGGTGCACTAAACTATCAAGTAGTCATCATATTGAGCTAGCCAAACGTTCATAACGTCTGCATCTGCTCCTGCAATAGGTCCGTCACCTAGCGGTGCATCAAGGACATAATTCTTCTGTGCAGCAATGAGGATAAACCTCAGATCACGGATCCAATCCGCATCATTGCTACTAACATCTTTCAACACAATTTTATCTAGGAACATATCAAAATAAACACAGGGAAGCAACAATGCGAGCTATTGATCTACAACATAATTTGCAAAATACTACCAGGTCTAAGTTCATGATAAATTTAAGTTCAATTAATCATATTACTTAAGAACTCCCACTTAGATAGACATCCCTCTAATCCTCTAAGTGATCACGTGATCCAAATCAACTAAACCATGTCCGATCATCACGTGAGATGGAGCAGTTTCATTGGTGAACATCACTATGTTGATCATATCTACTATATGATTCACGCTCGACCTTTCGGTCTCCGTGTTCTGAGGCCATATATGTGTATGCTTGGCTCGTCAAGTATAACCTGAGTATTCCGCGTGTGCAACTGTTTTGCACCCGTTGTATTTGAACGTAGAACCTATCACACCCGATCATCATGTGGTGTCTCAGCACGAAGAACTTTCGCAACGGTGCATACTCAGGGAGAACACTTCTTGATAATTTAGTGAGAGATCATCTTATAATGCTACCGTCAATCAAAGCAAGATAAGATGCATAAAAGGATAGACATCACATGCAATCGCTATAAGTGATATGATATGGCCATCATCATCTTGTGCTTGTGATCTCCATCTCCGAAGCACCGTTGTGATCACCATCGTCACCGGCGTGACACCTTGATCTCCATCGTAGCATCGTTGTCGTCTCGCCAAGTTTGTGCTTCTACGACTATCGCTACCGCTTAGTGATAAAGTAAAGCATTACATCGCGATTTCATTGCATACAATAAAGCGACAACCATAAGGCTCCTGCCAGTTGCCGATAACTCGGTTACAAAACATGATCATCTCATACAATAAAATTCAGCATCATTTCTTGACCATATCCCATCACAACATGCCCTGCAAAAACAAGTTAGACGTCCTCTACTTTGTTGTTGCAAGTTTTACGTGGCTGCTACGGGCTTAAGCAAGAACCAATCTCACCTACGCATCAAAACCACAACGATAGTTTTTCAAATAGACTCCGTTTTAACCTTCGCAAGGACCGGGCGTAGCCACACTTGGTTCAACTAAAGTTGGAGAGACTGTCGCCCGCAAGCCACCTATGTGCAAAGCACGTCGGGGGAACCGGTCTCGCGTAAGCGTACGCATAATGTTGGTCCGGGTCGTCTCGTCCAACAATGCCGCCGAACCAAAGTATGACATGCTGGTAGGCAGTATGACTTATATCGCCCACAACTCACTTGTGTTCTACTCGTGCATATAACATCAACATAAATAACCTAGGCTCGGATACCACTGTTGGGTTTCGTAGTAATTTCAAAAAATTTCCTACGCACACGCAAGATCATGTGATGCATAGCAACGAGAGGGGAGAGTGTTGTCTACGTACCCACGCAGACCGACTGCGGAAGCGTTGACGCAACGTAGAGGAAGTAGTCGTACGTCTTCACGATCCAATCGATCAAGTACCGAAACTACGACACCTCCGAGTTCGAGCACACGTTCAGCTCGATGACGATCCCTGGACTCCGATCCAGCAAAGTGTCGGGTAAGATTTCCGTCAGCACGACGGCGTGGTGACGATCTTGATGCACTACAGCAGCAGGGCTTCGCCTAAACTCCGCTACAGTATTATCGAGGAATATGGTGGCTGGGGGCACCGCACATGGCTAAGGAATAGATCACGTGGATCAACTTGTGTGTTTCTGGGGTGCCTCTGCCTCAGTATATAAAGGACTAGAGGGGGGAGGCTGGCCGGCCAAGCTTGGCGCGCCAGGAGAGTCCTACTCCCTCTGGGAGTAGGATTCCCCCCCCCCCAATCCTAGTTGGAATAGGATTCGCGGAGGGGGAAAAGAGAGAGGGGGGGCCAGCCACCTCTCCTTGTCCTAATAGGACTAGGGGAGGGATGGTGGCGCGCAGCCCATCTAGGGCAGCCCCTTCTCTTTTCCACTAAGGCCCACTATGGCCCATATAGCTCCCGGGGGGGGTTCCGGTAACCTCCCGGTACTCCGGTAAAATCCCGATTGCACCCGGAACACTTCCGATATCCAAACATAGGCTTCCAATATATCAATCTTTATGTCTCGACCATTTCGAGACTCCTCGTCATATCCGTGATCACATCCGGGACTCCGAACAACCTTCGGTACATCAAAATGCATAAACTCATAATATAACTGTCATCGTAACCTTAAGCGTGCGGACCCTACGGGTTCGAGAACAATGTAGACATGACCGAGACACGTCTCCGGTCAATAACCAATAGCGGGACCTGGATGCCCATATTGGCTCCTACATATTCTACGAAGATCTTTATCGGTCAGACCGCATAACAAAATACGTTGTTCCCTTTGTCATCGGTATGTTACTTGCCCGAGATTCGATCGTCGGTATTCCAATACCAAGTTCAATCTCATTACTGGCAAGTCTCTTTACTCGTTCCGTAATACATCATCTCGCAACTAACTCATTAGTTGCAATGCTTGCAAGGCTTAAGTGATGTGCATTACCGAGAGGGCCCAGAGATACCTCTCCGACAATCGGAGTAACAAATCCTAATCTCGAAATACGCCAACCCAACATTTACCTTTGGAGACACCTGTAGAGCTCCTTTATAATCACCCATTTACATTGTGACGTTTGGTAGCACACAAAGTGTTCCTCCGGCAAATGGGAGTTGCATAATCTCATAGTCATAGGAACATGTATAAGTCATGAAGAAAGCAATAGCAACATACTAAACGATCGGGGTGCTAAGCTAATGGAATGGGTCATGTCAATCAGATCATTCACCTAATGATGTGATCCCGTTAATCAAATAACAATTCTTTGTCTATGGTTAGGAAACATAACCATCTTTGATTAACGAGCTAGTCAAGTAGAGGCATACTAGTGACACTCTGTTTGTCTATGTATTCACACATGTATTATGTTTCCGGTTAATACAATTATAGCATGAATAATAAACATTTATCATGAAATAAGGAAATAAATAATAACTTTATTATTGCCTCTAGGGCATATTTCCTTCAGATGTGAACTAGATTATTGACTCTAGAGCAAGTGGGAGACTGAACGAAATATGCCCTTGAGGAAATACTAAAGTTGTTATTTATATTTCCTTATATCATGATAAATGTTTATTATTCATGCTAGAATTTTATTAACCGGAAACTTGATACATCTCTGGATACATAGACAAAACATAGTGTCCCTAGTAAGCCTCTACTAGACTAGCTCGTTAATCTAAGATGGTTAAGTTTCCTAACCATAGACATGTGTTGTCATTTGATGAACGGGGTAACATCATTAGGAGAATGACGTGATGGAAAAGACCCATCTGTTAGCTTAGCATAATGATCGTTAAGTTTTATTGCTATTGCTTTCTTCATGACTTATACATATTCCTTTGACTATGAGATTATGCAACTCCTGAATACCGGAGGAACACCTTGTGTGCTATCAAACATCACAACATAACTGGGCGACTATAAATATGCTCTACAGGTGTCTCCGAAGGTGTTTATTGGGTTGGCATAGATCGAGATTAGGATTTGTCATTCCGAGTATCGGAGAGGTATCTTTGGGCCCCTCTCGGTAACGCACATCACTATAAGCCTTGCAAGCAATGTGACTAATGAGTTAGTTGCAGGATGATGCATTTTGGAATGAGTAAAGAGACTTGCCGGTAACGAGATTGAACTAGGTATGAAGATACCAACACAATCTCGGGCAAGTAACTTACCGATGACAAAGGGAATGACGTATGTTGTTATGCGGTTTGATCGATAAAGATCTTCATAGAATATGTAGGAACCAATATGAGCATCCAGGTTCCGCTATTGGTTATTGACGAGAGATGAGTCTCGGTCATGTCTACATAGTTCTCGAACCCGTAGGGTCCGCACGCTTAACGTTTCGACGATGATTTGTATTATGAGTTATGTGTTTTGGGGACCGAAGTTTGTTTGGATCCATGGATGAGATCACAGACATGACGAGGAGTCTCTAAATGGTCGAGATGTGAAGATTGATATATTGGAAGGTAGTATTCAGACACCGGAAGGGTTTCGGAGTGTATCGGGTACATACCGGAGTACCGGAGGGGTTACCGGAATCCCCGGGGGAAAGATATGAGCCATATGGGCCATAGGAGGGAGGCTAACCAGCCCACAAGGGGTTGGTGCACCCCCACAAGGGTTGATGCCGAATTGAACTTGGGAAGGGGGTGCCACCCCCCTTT
Organism: Triticum urartu; assembly: GCF_003073215.2. Lineage (NCBI taxonomy): Eukaryota > Viridiplantae > Streptophyta > Magnoliopsida > Poales > Poaceae > Triticum > Triticum urartu. The sequence goes on along the minus strand of NC_053026.1, from coordinate 71,679,408 downwards.
CCTTCTCCTACTCCATCTCCTTTCCCCCTTTCCCCCTCCATGAGAAGGAAAAGAAGGGGGGCGAATCCTACTAGGACTAGGAGTCCTAGTAGGACTCCCCCCTTATGGCGCGCCCCCTAGGGCCAGCCTCCTCCCTCTCCCTCCTTTATGTATGTGGGCAGGGCACCCCTTGAAAACACAACAATTGTTCCAAGCCATGTGCGGCGTCTCTCTCCACAGTTTGCTCCTCCGGTCATATTGTCGTAGTGCTTAGGCGAAGCCCTGCGCAGATCACATCACCATCACCGCCACCACGCCATCATGGTGACAAAACTCTCCCTCGACCCTCTGTTGGATCAAGAGTTCGAGGGACGTCATCGAGCTGAACGTGTGCCGAAATCGGAGGTGCCGTACGTTCGGTACTTGATCGGTTGGATCGCGAAGACGTTCGAATATATCAACCGCATTAACCTAATGCCTCCGCTTTTGGTCTATGAGGGCACATTGACACACTATCCCTGTCTCATTGCTATGCATATCCTAGATAGATCTTGCATGATCGTAGGAATTTTTTTAAAATTGCGTGCTATGTTCCCCAACACTTGTTTGTCTCTTCCTCTGATTCAAAGCGCATCTCAATTCTTGGAACATCACTTTCATCATTCCCTGGTGGGCTGCTCATCCTCGATGGAATTGTGTTCGTTGCTGATTACTGTGAGGGTAACGAAATCAATGAGATAGTCCAGAAAGAAGAAATTCCAAGGAGAGGTTTCACGAAAGAAGAAATCATGATTGTACTAGTACTGAACTCACCATGAGTGGAGTTGTGGGGTGAGATGGTTTCGGTGGAGGGGCCGTGGCACCCTGATCTAGTCCCTCGTTGCCATCATCGGGCCGTGTCATCTTGCCGTGATTAATCAAGATGATCAAGAATGAAGAATTTCCAAGGAAAAGGATTGAACTAGTGTTGAACTCACCATGAGTGGAGCTGCAGGCAGAGAAGGTTCCTATGGAGGGGTTGTTGTACCTTTATCCGGTGCCTTACTGCCATCGTTGAGCCACGTCATCTTGCCCTGCCATCGTCATCGAGATGCAAAAGACAAAGATGAGTTTCTGTTAGGAAGATGAATCGAATATTCAGATTAGAAGCTGAAAGGGCAGGGGAGCGCAGGGGAGCATTGGGAAATGGGTGGTCTGCTTTGAGATTCGGTTGCCAGGTGTCACGCAGGAAATAGGGTCTCGAGTTTGGCTGCGTACGACCATGTCTTATATGTTTTTTCGTCTAGACTTGCTATGTAGATCGAGCAATAGATTAAGTCCTATTTTTACTATCCCTTTGTATTTTCGTTGAATCTTTATAATAGATTTCATTCTTTTGGAAGAATAAAAGCAAGCATCGTGTTTTCTTATGTACTGTTTGGTGTATGTGCATGTTCTTTTTATTTTTTTTGGTAACACGCAAGAGCTTTGAGAGTCATTTCATCAAGATAGAAAGCGGGTAAACAGACGACACATCATTTCCTCTCGGGCAAGTGACTAGAAACTCCACCCGCCTTCAGGAGAGTCCCTCGGCCATGTTCCTCCGGCGGCTCCACTCCGCCAGCGACCTCGATCATCAGTGGTGAGGGGGTCGCCGGATCTATGCATGTGGACCGTGTAGCTTTACATTAGGCCCTAGAAGCTTAGGTTTTTTGGTTGTTCATCATCTTCGTTCAGCGGTGGCGATGGCGCGCTGAATAAAGAAGATTCAGATATCTACTATATCTAAATAGCTAGCCCCGCTACTAGGATTTCTCTAGCTTCTCCTTGAGCCATGTCACCCAAATTATTTCTGCCCGTTGGACATACTAGATTAGTCCATGACAACCATCAGATCTATACTTGGGAGCAGTTGCACCAAGCTCATGCACGCATGCATTTAATGCCTCTGATAACTGACGTCTAAACATGCATGCGTTGCCATTTATCATGTCCTTTATTTGATTTGTCGTTTTGGACAGCGTATTGTAAAGTCCATCAGTCGATGAATGAAATAATTGTTTTCTCGCTGCTGTTGGTGTAGGTAGCTCTTTTGATATGTTGATTTTCATTTTCAATATTACTTTACTCTTTATCTATGAATTGGATTGTGATCTCTCTTGGAGTGGTTTTTGTATGGTAGCTTCTACAATCTTAAGTATTAACCCATCAAGTGAAGGAAATATGCCCTAGAGGCAATAATAAAGTTGTTATTTTATATTTCCTTATGTCATGATAAATGTTTATTATTCATGCTAGAATTGTATTAACCGGAAACTTGATACATGTGTGAATACATAGACCAAACACCGTGTCCCTAGTAAGCCTCTACGAGACTAGCTCGTTAATCAAAGATGGTTAAGTTTCCTAACCATAGACATGTGTTGTCATTTGATGAACGGGATCACATAATTAGGAGAATGATGTGATGGACATGACCCATTCGTTAGCTTAGCATTATCATCATTCGGTTTTATTGCTATTGCTTTCTTCATGTCAAATACATATTCCTTTGACTATGAGATTATGCAACTACGGATACCGGAGGAATACCTTGTGTGCTATCAAACCTCACAACGTAACTAGGTGATTATAAATATGCTCTACAGGTATCTTCAAAGGTGTTTGTTGGGTTGGCATAGATCGAGATTAGGATTTGTCACTCCGAGTATCAGAGAGGTATCTCTGGGCCCTCTTGGTAATGCACATCACAAGAAGCCTTACAAGCAAAGTAACTAATGAGTTAGTTGCAGGATGATGTATTACAGAACGAGTAAAGAGACTTGCTGGTAACGAGATTGAACTAGGTATGTAGATACCGACGATCGAATCTCGGGCAAGTAACATACCGATGACAAAGGGAATAACGTATGTTGTCATAACGGTTCGACCGATAAAGATCTTCATAGAATATGTAGGAGCCAATAAGAGCATCCAGGTTCCGCTATTGGTTATTGACCATAGAAGTGTCTTGGTCATGTCTGCATAGTTCTCGAACCCGTAGGGTCTGCACACTTAACGTTCGTCGTTGATATAGTTGAAGGAAATATGCCTTAGAGGCAATAATAAAGTTGTTATTTATATTTCCTTATATCACGATAAATGTTTATTATTCATGCAAGAATTGTATTAACTGGAAACTTAGTACATGTGTGAATACATAGACAAACAGAGTGTCACTAGTATGCCCCTACTTGACTAGCTCGTTAATCAAAGATGGTTAAGTTTCCTAACCATAGATATTATTTGTCATTTGATGAACGGGATCACATCATTAGAGAATGATGTGATTGACTTGATCCATCCGTTAGCTTAGCACTATGATCGTTTAGTTTATTGCCATTGCTTTCTTCATGACTTATACATTTTCCTATGACTATGAGATTATGCAACTCCCAAATACCGGAGGAACACTTAGTGTGCTATCAAACATCACAATGTAACTGTGAGACTATAAAGATGATCTACAGGTGTCTCCAATGGTGTTTGTTGAGTTGGCATAGATCGAGATTAGGATTTGACACTCCGTGTATCAAAGAGGTATCTATGGGCCCTCTCGGTAATGCACATCACTATAAGCCTTGCAAGCAATGTGACTAATGAGTTAGTTGCGGGATGTTGCATTACGGAAAGAGTAAAGAGACTTGCCAGTAACGAGATCGAACTAGGTATTGAGATACCGGCGATCGAATCTCGGGCAAGTAACATACCGATGACAAAGGGAACAACGTATGTTGTTATGCGGTTTGACCGATAAAGATCTTCGTAGAATATGTAGGAACCAATATGAGAATCTAGGTTCCGCTATTGGTTATCGACCGGAGATGAGTCTCGGTCATGTCTACATAGTTCTCGAACCCGTAGGGTCCGCACGCTTAACGTTCGATGACGATCGGTATTATGAGTTTATGTGTTTTGATGTACCGAAGGTAGTTCGGTGTCCCGGATGTGATCACGGACATGACGAGGAGTCTCGAGATGGCGGAGATATAAATATTGATATATTGGATGATGTTATTCGGACACCGGATGAGTTTCGGGGTCATCGGATAAATATTAGAGTGCCGGGGGTTATCGGAAACCCCCGGGGGAACTAATGGGCCAACATGGGCCTTGTGAGAGAGAGAGGAGGGGGCCCTAGGGCTGGCCGCACCCCCCTCCCCTTGAGGAGTCCGAATTGTACTGGGAGGGGCGAGGCCCCCCTCCATTTCCTTCTCCCTCTCTCCCTCTCCTTCCTTCCCCCTCTCTTCCCTTGTTGGAAACCTACTAGGGGGATGATTCATATTCCTAGTAGGAATTCTACTTGGGGACGCGCCCCATGAGGGCCGTCCGGCCTCCCCCCTTGCTCCTTTATATAAGGGGGCAGGGGCACCATAGAACACACAAGTTGACAGTTGTCTTAGCCGTGTGCGGTGCCCCCTCCACAGATTTCCACCTCGGTCATATCGTTGTAGTGCTTAGGCGAAGCACTGCATCGGTAACTTCATCATCACTGTCATCACGCCGTCGTGCTGACGAAAATATCCCTCGGCCTCAACTGGATCAAGAGTACGAGGGACATCACCGAGCTGAACGTGTGCAGATCGCGGAGGTGCCATGCGTTCGGTACTTGATCGGTTGGATCGCAAAGACGTTTGACTACATCAACCGCGTTACTTAACGCTTTCGCTTTCGGTCTATGAGGGTACGTGGACACACTCTCCCCTCTTGTTGCTATGCATCTCCTATATAGATCTTCCGTGATCGTAGGAATTTTTTTGAAATACTGCGTTCCCCAACAGTGGCATCCGAGCCAGGCTTATGCGTAGATGTTATATGCACAAGTAGAACACAAAGGAGTTGTGGGCGTGGGTATATACATATTGCTTGTCGTCTCTAGTTGATTCTTGATTCAGTGGTATTGTTGGATGAAGTGGCTCAGACCGACATTACGCGTACGCTTACGCGGGACTGGTTCCACCGACGTGCTTCGCATACAAGTGGCTAGTGCATGTTTGTTTCTCCAACTTCAGTTGTATCGGTTTCAATGAACAGGGTTCTTTCTGAAGATCAAAAGCAAACACTATACTACATTGTGGTCTTGATGTGTAGGTAAGAACGGTTCTTGCTAGAAGCTCGTAGCAGCCACGTAAAACTTGCAACAACAAAGTAGAGGGCGTCTAACTTGTTTTTGCAGGGCATGTTATGATGTGATATGGTCAAGACGTTATTATGTAAATTGTTGTATGAGATGATCATGTTTTGTAACATAGTTATCGGCAACTGGCAGGAGCCATATGGTTGTCGCTTTATTGTATGAAATGCAATCGCCATGTAATAATTGCTTTACTTTATCACTAAGCGGTAGCGATAGTCGTGGAAGCAATAGTTGGCGAGACGACAACGATGCTTCGATGGAGATCAAGGTGTCAAGCCGGTGATGATGGTGATCATGAAGGTGCTTTGGAGATGGAGATCAAAAGGCACAAGATGATGATGGCTATATCATATCACTTATTTGATTGCATGTGATGTTTATACTTTATGCATCTTATTTTGCTTAGTACGGCGGTAGCATTATAAGATGATCTCTCACTAAATTTCAAGGTATAAGTGTTCTCCCTGAGTATGCACCGTTGCTACAGTTCGTCGTGCCGAGACACCACGTGATGATCGGGTGTGATAAGATCTACGTTCACATACAACAGGTGGAAGCCAATTTTGCACACGCAGAATACTCGGGTTAAACTTGACGAGCCTAGCATATGCAGATATGTCCTTAGAACACTGAGACCGAAAGGTCGAGCGTGAATAATATAGTAGATATGATCAACATAGTGATGTTCACCATTGAAAGCTACTCCATCTCACGTGATGATCGAACATGGTTTAGTTGATATGGATCACGTGGTCTCTTAGATGATTAGAGGGATGTCTATCTAAGTGGGAGTTCTTAAGTAATATGATTAAATTGAACTTAAATTTATCATGAACTTAGTACCTGATAGTATTTTGCATGTCTATGTTGTTGTAGATAAATGGCCCATGATGTTGTTCCGTTGAATTTTAATGCATTCCTAGAGAAAGCTAATTTGAAAGATGATGGTAACAATTACACGGACTGGGTCCGTAACTTGAGGATTATCCTCATTGCTGCACAGAAGAATTACGTCATGTTAGCACCGCTGGGTGACAAGCCAACTGCAGATGCTGGTGACGATGTTAAGAACATCTGGGAAAGCAAAGCTGATGACTACTCGATAGTTCAGTGTGTCATGCTTTACGGCTTAGAACTGGGACTTCAACGACGTTTTGAGCGGCATGGAGCATATGAGATGTTCAAGGAGTTGAAGTTAATATTTCAAGCAAATGCATGGATTGAGAGATATGAAGTCTCCAATAAGTTCTACAGCTGCAAAATGGAGGAGAATAGTTCTGTCAGTGAACATATACTCAGAATGTCTGGGTACCACAACCACTTAACATAATTAGGAGTTGATCTTCCTAATGATAGTGCCATTTACAGAGTTCTTCAATCACTGCCACCAAGCTACAAGAGCTTTGTGATGAACTATAATATGCAAGGGATGGATAAGACAATTCCCGAGCTCTTCGCAATGCTAAAGGCTGCGGAGGTAGAAATCAAGAAGGAGCATCAAGTGTTGATGGCCAACAAGAACACCAGTTTCAAGAAGAAGGGCAAAGGGAAGAAGGGGAACTTCATAAGAACATCAAGCAAGTTGCTGCTCAAGTGAAGAAGCCCAAGTTTGGACCTAAACCTGATACTGAGTGCTTCTACTACAAAGGGACATGTCCGTGGAAGCGGAACTGCCCTAAGTATTTGGCGGATAATAAGGATGGCAAAGTGAAAGGTATATTTGATATACATGTTATTGATGTATACCTTACTAATGCTCGCAGTAGCGCCTGGGTATTTGATACTGGTTCGGTTGCTAATATTTGCAACTTGAAACAGGGGCTATGGATCAAGCGAAGATTGGCTAAGGACGAGGTGATGATGCGCGTGGGAAATGGTTCCAAATTCAATGTGATCGCTGTCGGCATGCTACCTCTACATCTACCTTCGGGATTAGTTTTAGACCTGAATAATTTTTATTTGGTGGCAGCGTTAAGCATGAACATTATATCTGGATCTTGTTTGATGTGAGACAATTATTCATTTAAATTAGAGAATAATGGTTGCTCTATTTATATGAGTAATATCTTTTGTGGTCATGCACCCTTGATGATTGGTCTATTTTTACTAAATCTTGATAGTAGTGATACACATATTCATAGTATTGAAGCCAAAAGATATAATTTTAATAATGATAGTGCAACTCATTTGTGGCACTGCCGTTTAGGTCATATTGGTGTAAAGCGCATGAAGAAACTCCATGCTGATGGACTTTTGGAATCACTTGATTATGAATCACTTGATGCTTGCGAACTGTGCCTCATGGGCAAGATGACTAAGACTCCATTCTCCGGAACAATGGAACAAGCAACAGACTTATTGGAAATAATACATTCTGATGTATGTGGTCCGATGAGTGTTGATGCTCGTGGCGGCTATCATTATTTTCTGACATTCATAGATGATTTGAGCAGATATGGGTATATCTACTTGATGAAACAAAAGTCTGAAACATTTGAAAGGTTTAAAGAATTTCAGAGTGAAGTGGAAAATCATCGTAACAAGAAAATAAAGTTTCTACGATCTAATCATGGAGGAGAATATTTGATTTATGAGTTTGGTCTTCATTTGAAACAATGCGGAATAGTTTCGCAACTCACACCACCTGGAACACCACAGCGTAATGGTGTGTCCGAATGTCGTAACCGCACTTTATTAGATATGGTGTGATCTATAATGTCTCTTACTGATTTACCGCTATCGTTTTGGGGTTATGCTTTAGAGACGGCTGCATTCACGTTAAATAGGGCACCATCGAAATCCATTGAGACGACACCTTATGAACTGTGGTTTGGCAAGAAACCCCAAGTTGTCGTTTCTTAAAGTTTGGGGCTGCGATGCTTATATGAAAAAGCTTCAACCTGATAAGCTCGAACCCAAATCGGAGAAATGTTTCTTCATAGGATACCCAAAAGAGACTGTTGGGTAGACCTTCTATCACAGATCCGAAGGCAAGATATTCGTTGCTAAGACTGGATCCTTTCTAGAGAAGGAGTTTCTCTCGAAAGAAGTGAGTGGGAGGAAAGTAGAACTTGATGAGGTAATTATACCTGCTCCCTTATTGGAAAGTAGTTGATCACAGAAATCAGTTCCAGTGATTCCTACACCAATTAGTGAGGAAGCTAATGATGATGATCATGAAACTTCTGATCAAGTTACTAGCGAACCTCGTAGGTCAACTAGAGTAAGATCCGCACCATAGTGGTACGGTAATCATGTTCTGGAAGTCATGTTACTTGACCATGACAAACCTACAAACTATGAGGAAGCGATGATTAGCCTAGGTTCTGCAAAATGGCTTGAGGCCATGAAATTTGATATGGGATCCATGTATGAGAAAAAAGTATGGACTTTGGTTGACTTGCCCGATGATCGGCAAGCCATAGAGAATACATGGATCTTCAAGAAGAAGACCGACATTCACGGTAATGTTACTGTATACAAAGCTTGACTTGTTGCGAAAGGTTTTCGACAAGTTCAAGGAGTTGACTATGATGAGACCTTCTCACCCGTAGCGATGCTTAAGTCCATTTGAATCATGTTAGCAATTGCCGCATTTTATGATTATGAAATTTGGCAAATGGATGTCAAAACTGCATTCCTTAATGGATATCTTAAAGAAGAGTTGTATATGATGCAACCAGAAGGTTTTGTCGATCCAAAAGGTGCTAACAAAGTGTGTAAGCTCTAGCGATCCATTTATGGACTGGTGCAAGCATCTTGGAGTTGGAATATACGCTTTGATAGTGTGATCAAAGCATATGGTTTTATACAAACTTTTGGAGAAGCCTGTATTTACAAGAAAGTGAGTGGGAGCTCTGTAGCATTTCTGATATTATATGTGGATGACATATTGTTAATCGGAAATGATATTGAATTTCTGAATAGCATAAAAGGATACTTGAATAAGAATTTTTCAATGAAAGACCTCGGTGAAGCTGCTTATATATTGGGCATCAAGATCTATAAAGATAGATCAAGACGCTTAATTGGACTTTTATAAAGCACACACCTTGATAAAGTTTTGAAGAAGTTCAAGATGGATCAAGCAAAGAAAGGGTTCTTGCCTGTGTTACAAGGTGTGAAGTTGAGTCAGACTCAATGCCCGACCACTTCAGAAGATAGAGAGAAAATGAAAGTCATTCCCTATGCTTCAGCCATAGGTTCTATCATGTATGCAATGTTGTGTACCAGACCTGATGTGTGCCTTTGCTATTAGTTTAGCAGGGAGGTACCAAAGTAATCCAAGAGTGGATCATTGGACAGCGGTCAAGAACATCCTGAAATACCTCAAAAGGACTAAGGATAAGTTTCTTGTTTATGGAGGTGACAAAGAGTTCATCGTAAACGGTTATGTCGATGCAAGCTTTGACATTGATCCGAATGACTCTAATGCAATGACCGGATACGTATTTTTATTGAATGGTGGAGATGTCAGTTGGTGCAGTCCCAGGCAGAGCGTCATGGCGGGATCTATGTGCGAAGCAGAGTACATAGCTGCTTCGGAAGCAGCAAATGAAGGAGTCTGGATGAAGGAGTTCATATCTGATCTAGGTGTCATACCTAGTGCATCGGGTCCAATGTAAATATTTTTGTGACAATATTGGTGCAATTGCCTTGCCAAAGGAATCCAGAATTCACAAGAAAACCAAGCACATCAAGAGACGCTTCAATTCCATCCACGATCAAGTCAAGGAGGGAGACATAGCGATTTGCCAAATACATACAGATCTGAATGTTGCAGACTCGTTGACTAAGCCTCTCTCACAAGCAAAACATGATCAGCACCAAGAATCCACGGGTGTTAGAATCATTACTATTAATCTAAATTATTGACTCTAGTGCAAGTGAGAGACTGAAGGAAATATGCCCTAGAGGCAATAATAAAGTTGTTATTTATATTTCCTTATATCATGATAAATGTTTATTATTCATGCTAGAATTGTATTAACCGGGAACTTAGTACATGTGTGAATACATAGACAAACAGAGTGTCACTAGTATGCCTCTACTTGACTAGCTCGTTAATCAAAGATGGTTAAGTTTCCTAACCATAGACATGAGTTGTCATTTGATGAACGGGTTCACATCATTAGAGAATGATGTGATTGACTTGACCCATCCGTTAGCTTAGCACTATGATTGTTTAGTTTATTGCTATTGCTTTCTTCATGACTTATACATGTTCCTATGACTATGAGATTATGCAACTCCCGAATACCAGAGGAACACTTAGTGTGTTATCAAACATCATAACATAAATAGGTGACTATAAAGATGCTCTTCTCCAATGGTGTTTGTTGAGTTGGCATAGATCGAGATTAGGATTTGTCACTCCGTGTATCAGAGAGGTATCTCTGGGCCCTCTCGATAATGCACATCACTATAAGCCTTGCAAGCAATGTGACTAATAAGTTAGTTGCAGGATGTTGCATTACGGAATGAGTAAAGAGACTTTCCGATAACGTGATTGAACTAGGTATGATGATACCGACTACTGAATCTCGGGCAAGTAGCATACCGATGACAAAGGGAACAACGTATGTTGTTATGCGGTTTGACCGATAAAGATCTTTGTAAAATATGTAGGAACAATTATGAGCATCCAGGTTCCGCTGTTGGTTGTTGACCGGAGATGAGTCTCTGTCATGTCTACATAGTTCTCAAACCCGTAGGGTCCGCACACTTAACGTTCGATGATGATCGGTATTATGAGTTTATGTGTTTTGATATACCAAAGGTAGTTCGGAGTCCCGGATGTGATCACGGACATGTCGAGGAGTCTCGAAATGGTCGAGACATAAATATTCATATATTGGATGGTGTTATTCGGACACGGATGAGTTCTGGGGTCACCAGATAAATATCGGAGTGCCGGGGGTTATCAGAAACCCTGGGGGAACTAATGGTCCAACATGGGCCTTGTGAGAGAGAGAAAGAGGAGAGGGACCTAGGGCTGGCTGCCCCCTCAGGAGTCCGAATTGGACTAGGAGGGGGCGGCGCCCCCTCCCTTTCCTTCTCCCTTTCTCCCTCTCCTTCCTTCCCCTCTCTTCCCTTGTTGGAAATCTACTAGGAATAGGATTCCTATTCCTAGTGGGAATTCTACTTGGGAGCGCGCCCCATGAGGGCCGGCCGGCCTCCCCCCTTGCTCCTTTATATACGGGGGCAGGGGGCACCCTAGAATACACAAGTTGACAGTTGTCTTAGCCGTGTGCGGTGCCCCCTCCACAGATTTCCACCTCGGTCATATTGTTGTAGTGCTTAGGAGAAGCCCTGCGTCGGTAACTTCATCATCACCATCATCACGCCGTCGTGCTGACGAAATTCTCCCTCGACCTCAACTGGATCAAGAGTACGAGGGACGTCACCGAGCTGAACGTGTGCAGATCGCGGAGGTGTCGTGTGTTCGGTACTTGATCGGTTGGATCGTGAAGACGTTCGGCTACATCTAATGCTTCCACTTTCCGTCTAGAAGGGTACGTGGACACACTCTCACCTCTCGTTGCTATGCATCTCCTAGATAGATCTTGCGTGATCGTAGGAATTTTTTTGAAATACTGCATTCCCCAACAATAGTATTATATGAGTTATGTGATTTGGTGATCGAATGTTGTTTGGAGTCCCTTATGAGATCACGGACATGATGAGGAGTCTTGAAATGGTCGAGAGGTAAAGATTGATATATAGGGTGATGGTATTCGGACACCAGAAGTGTTCCGGAGGGTACGGGTACTTATCGGGTCACCGGAAAGGAGTTTCGGGCACCTCCGGCAAAGATATGGGCCTTATGGCCAAGTGAGGGAACACACCAGCGCTGGTGCGCCCCTATAGAGGCCAGCCCTATGAGGAGGAGAAGGAAAGAGGGGGGGCAAGTAAAGTGTGGATTAGGATTCCTACTTCCTTCCCTCTCCCCCCTTCTTTCCTTCCCCCTCGGTTATATATGGTAGGGGGCGCGGGCGGCTTGGGAGGGACTCCAAGTAGGATTCCTCCTACTTTGGCGTCTGTTATGACCGCTCCTCCCTCCCTCCCACCTATATATATGAGGAGGGGGGCACCTAGCACAGACAACATCAATTGTTAGCCATGTGCGGTGCCCCCTCCACAGTTTACACTCCCGATAATATTCTCGCGGTGCTTAGGCGAAGCCCTGCACGGATCACTTCACCATCACCGTCATCACGCCATCGTGTTGACGGAACTCATCTACTTCCTCGACACCTTGCTGGATCAAGAAGGCGAGGGACGTCACCAAGCTGAACGTGTGGAGGTGCTATACGTTCGGTGCTTGATCGGCTGGAGCTAGAAGAAATTCGACTACATCAACAGTGTTGTCAAACGCTTCCGCTTTCGGTCTACGAGGGTACGTGGACACAATCTCCCAATCTTGTTGCTATGAATCTCCTAGATAGATCTTGTGTGAGTGTAGGAAAATTTTGAAATTGCATGCTACATTTCCCGACAGTGGCATCCGAGCCAGGTCCATGCGTAGATGATATGCATGAGTAGAACACAAAGAGTTGTGGGCTGTGTTGGGGGTATTACTACTGGGCGTAAACCGGCCAGGAGTAGCCGGATTAACTTCATGAAGATTAGAAGCCCATGAAGACGTGAAGATGATAGCGCTTTACGAAGGCCCAAGGCCCAGAAGTGAGTTAAGACCTGTAGATGTAAACAATCTTAATCATATAACTTGCTTTGTAAGATAGGAGGTGTAGAGAACGAACCGGCGACGTTTATGATCCGTCTTCGGGACTCTGTAAACCGACGGGCGCCACCCATGTATATAAGGGGACGACCCAGCAGCGGTTCAAGGGACAGACAACAACTCGAGAGCCAGACAAAGCGGATTCGCTCCCTGGCCTTCGAAACCCTAGCAATACCAATCACAACTAGACGTAGGCTTTTACCTTCCTCGAAGGGGCCGAACTAGTATAAAACTCCCCGTGTCCCCTTGTCTGGTTTAACCCCTTTAAGCTAACCCGTTGTGATGGCTCTGTGACTAAGTCCTTTCACAAGGACATCTGCTGTGACAAACGCACGACAGTTGGCACCCACCGTGGGGCTATTGCACGATGGTTTCAAGTTCTTGAAGGGCAGCTTTGATGGACTCAAGGGATACGCTGTGGGCCGGATGACGAAGAGTCGTCGCGGCAAGCTCTACATCGACAATGCAGGATGGGATCCCGAGGCCGATTTAATTGAATATTGGTACCGGGTCCCCTTTGGTGGGATTCACGTCTTCATCGGCAAGATTGGCGAACCGGCCCCTGAGCCGGACACCTGCACCGACATCATTGAAACGGCTCAGCGTACAAGTTCTTCGCCGGTTCAGCCCGTGATGAAACACATCTTCGTAGGTGCTATCCATGGAGCAGAATATGAGGACGGACCGGCGTCCGATGGAGAAACTGTTGTCTGTTCCGACGACGAGTCTTCTTGAGAAACTGAATCGCTCTATCAGTTACAAGATGGCCGGATTGGTGGGGGATCCGAGGGCAACAGTATTACGGACCTCCCTGACCTGCCAAACCGGGCCGCTATCTTCACGGCCGGTACACAGTCAGCGCCTCACTCATCAACTGCTGCAGCAATGCTCTCCGGTTCAACAACGGCCACACCAGCGGGGGCAGGAAGCTCTGCGCCGCCTCCAGCTCAAGTCCTATCTAACTTGTTTGACGCTTTGGCAGCATTGATGGCCGTAGAGGTGGATGCAGCAGCCAGGGATCAGCACAACGCGGAGATTGCAAAGGTAAAGGATCAGATAGCCCAGGCTAAAGCGGACCTAGCGGCGGAGAACGCTAGGATGGCTATAGAACGGGCTGAATTGGAAGCAAGGGCCTACCGGATTAGGCTGGATCAGAACGCTTCTGAAGAAGTCCTGAGAAGAAGGTACCGATCGCATCTCCCGTCGGGCTATGAGCCGCGAAATCTCTTCAACACACCAGGAGCAGGAGCTAGTCACCAGCCGGTACTAAACCGGGCGGAGGCACCAGGAACGGGGGCGCCGGTTCAACCGCGCATGATGGACCCACCTTGTCAGAACAACATTGTGCCACAGCATGTACCGACACCTCCCAGGCATTATTCCAACCCGTTGGACAATATTGTGGCCGCCGCTTCACGCCTGACAGCCCTCCCAACTGACGGCAAATCAGCAGTTGCGATTGAGGCACGTCGGGCTAGAGACCTCCTTCAAACGGCGCTAAACCAGCAGCAGGCACACTCACACAGTCGGGAGAGGATTCATTCTACTTCCCGTCCAAGCCGGAGCTACAGCAGACACGTGGAGGATGAACCGGCTGTATCAAGCAGCGCACGTCGCCGTAACTCGCCGCGAGGGCACAACCCGGCAGGGGGAGGTGCTAATGCACAAGATGTGGTGGATCATGGACGTGCGCGTCGGGAGGCCGATTTAGCAGCTCGACACGGAGCGTGTCAACATACTTCGGTTCACCCTACCGCTTCAATAGAACCAGGGGTGGTCTTCAGTTCCTTAGGGGTGCCGTGTCTCACCCCCTCTTTGCGTAATGTGAGACTGCCCAAGGATTTCAAAGGACCTCGTAAAGTGCCCAATTACACCGCCGATTTGCAACCAGAGGCATGGGTTGAAAGTTACGAGATGGCAACAGAGATGCTGGATGTGGACGAAGCGGTACGTGCCAAATACTTCACCATGATGTTGGAGGGAATAGCTCGTACTTGGTTAAAGAGCTTACCAGTTAATTATGTCGGATCATGGACTGATTTGTAGCACCGGTTTATCCAGAACTTCAAGGATACTTGTAAACAACCGATGTCAATCGTGGATCTGGCCGCTTGTGTCCAAGAGGAAGGGGAGTCCACGACCCATTGGGTCAAGCGGGTCTCAGCAATTTTGCACTCATCGGATCGTATCAATGCAGATACCGCAGTACTAACGTTGGAGGGCAATTGCCGTTTTCTGCCGCTCAAACATAAGTTAGGAAGGCTCAAGCGTCACTGCAATGATATGTCAATGCTCATGGTCGCTTTGGTTAAATACGCCGATTCAGATAATACCAAGGACCCAGATTCATAGGAGGGCAAACCGGGGAAAGGGAAGAAGAATGGCAACGCCAAGGGTCAGCAGCATAATCTGGCAGGCCATGGGAACAGTGGTAAGCGCATGGCCGACAGCAGCTTGGACTTTGTATCTAACACCAATGCCTAGGAGAATGGCCAGCGCCGCAAGGGCAAGCAGCCCCAGAGGGGCGGAGGTTCAGGCCCCAATTTGGAACGCCTGTTAAATCAACCCTGTCCAAAGCATGGATCAAAGGAGAAGCCCGCATCGCATCTTTGGAAGGACGGTTATATCATGCGGGATTTCAAGAACTCCAATATATTCCAGTATGATAATGGCCCACCCGGCGGTTCAGGAGGTGGTTACCACGGGCCGGGTTACGGAGGTGGACGTTCCGGTTTAGGGTTTCAAGGCAACCAAACCGGACACATCAATCAAGGGCACCAAGGCAACCAGGGAAGTTACAATCATCAGGGGAACCAGTAGCAGCAGCAGTCGGGTTACCAGAGCAATCCCAAGCAGCTAAATAGCGGGCAATATCATGTCTTCACTACTAGTTTGTGTAAGCGTGATCATAAGCTTCACAAGAGGGCAGTAAACTCTGTTGAACCGACAGTGCCTCAGTATTTGCGCTGGTCTAAGCAACCCATCTTGTGGAGTAGAGAGGATCACCCACCCCCGGTTGACAATCCGGGTCACTTGGCCCTGGTGGTGGCCCCTCAAGTTGGGGGTACAAGTTCACCAAAGTGCTCATGGATGGGGGAAGTAGTATCAATATCCTATATTATGATACATTCCGCCATATGGGGTTGACAGATAAGAATCTTAAACCGTCAAATACCTTTTTCATGGTGTGGTGCCTGGTAAATCTGCATATCCGGTAGGCAAGATAGCCTTGGAGATGGCTTTTGGAGATGACTATGATTCGAGGTCAGAAACATTGACTTTTGAGGTGGTAAAAATCAAAATCCCATATCACGCCCTGTTTGGGCGGCCGGCTTATGCTAAGTTCATGGCAAGGCCGTGTTATGTTTATCTACAACTTAAAATGCCAGGTCATAAGGGGACTATCATAGTACATGGAAACAGAAAGATCGCTTTGGAGTGTGAGGAAGGCGATGCGGCTTATCCTGAGTCAGTTTGTGCCACGGAGGAGTTGAAATTCTATAAGGAGCAAGTTGATCCGGCAGATATGACCTCTTTGAAAAAGCCGACTACGGAACATGATCCGGTGTTGAAGTTCAAATAGGCTACAGACACTAAGATGATTGTTTTTGTTCCTGGCGACTCATCCAAGCAATTCAGCATTAGCGCTAACCTGGATCCCAAATAGGAAAGCGCGCTCATCGAGTTCATCCGTGAGAACCGGGACATCTTTGCATGGAAACCTTCTGACATGCCTGGTGTACCGAGAGAACTCGCTGAGCACAGACTTAATATCGATCCTAAGTTTAAACCGGTCCGACAGTTTCTCCGCCGCTTCAATGAAGAAAGGCGTAAGGCTATCGGTGAAGAGGTAGCTCGGTTGTTGGCCGCGGGGTTTATCGTGGAAGTCTTTCATCCAGAGTGGTTGGCTAATCCGGTGCTGGTTCTTAAGAAAAACGGCACTTGGCGTATGTGTGTGGATTACACAGATTTAAACAAGGCTTGCCCTGCAGACCCCTTTGCCCTCCCTCGCATTGATCAGATAATTGATGCTACGGCAGGTTGTGACCGTTTGTGTTTTCTGCATGCTTATTCTGGTTATCATCAGATCAAATTGGCGGTAAAGGACTAGGAGAAGATAGCTTTCATAACTCCCTTTGGAGCTTTCTGCTATGTCTCCATGCCCTTTGGACTCAAGAGTGCCCAGGCAACTTATCAGCGATGTGTTCAAAATTGCCTTCATAAGCAGATTGGGCGCAATGTTCATGCATATGTGGATGATATTGTGATAAAGTCCAGAAAGGAGGAAACATTGATAGATGATTTGAGAGAAACCTTTGACAACCTTCGGGTTTACAAGATGATGCTCAATCCGGAGAAGTGTATCTTTGGTGTCCCGACAGGCAAGCTCTTGGGCTTTCTGGTGTCAAACAGAGGCATCGAGGCTAATCCGGAAAAAATTCCAGCGATCACATCTTTGGCTAAACCGGCGTGTATCAGTGACGTTCAACGTCTGGCCGGCCGGATTACAGCTTTGAGCCGTTTTATCAGTCGTCTCGGGGAGAAGGCCATCCCTTTATATCAGATGCTCAAGAAAACAGATAACTTTGTCTGGAGCAAGGCAGCTAATAAAGCGTTCGAGGATCTGAAGAGGCAGTTAGCTGAACCGCCCATGCTCGCAACACCGATCGATAAGGAGCCGTTGTCGCTAGATGTGGCTGCTAATGCCCGAGCTGTTAGCGTGGCTATCGTGGTGGAGTGCACGGAAGTTTGTAAGGAATATCCGGTTCAACGACCGGTTTATTATATCAGTGAGGTGCTCATTGAGTCAAAGCAGAGGTATCCACATTGGCAGAAGCTGGTGTATGGAGTGTTTATGGCAAGCCGGAAGCTTAAACACTATTTTCAGGGCCATCCCATCATAGTGGTCAGTTCAGCCCCTCTAGGAGATATCATTCAAAACAGAGAAGCAACTGGCCGGATTGCTAAGTGGGCTATCGAGCTTGGACCTCATGGACTCAAATACATACCCCGCACAATGATCAAATCCCAGGCACTCGTAGACTTCATCAATGATTGGACGGAGTTACAAGCACCTGAAGAGAAACCAGATAATACATATTGGACTATTCATTTTGATGGGTCCAAACAGTTGGAGGGCTCGGGGGCTGGAGTCATACTAACTTCCCCACGAGGTGATAAGTTTTGTTATGTTCTCCGTTTAATGTTCCCTTGTAGTAACAATGCAGCTGAATATGAGGCTTTGCTCCACGGTCTTCGGATGGCTAAGGATATGAACTTAAGCCGGGTTAAGTGCTTCGGGGATTCAGATCTGGTGGCTAAACAGGTCTCTGGCACTTGGGATTCTAAAGACCCACTCATGGCTGCATATCGGCGAGAGGTGGACACAGTGGCTGGTCACTTCAAGGGTTATCAGGTGGACCATATAGACCGGTGAAAAGAATGAAGCGGCGGACACTTTAAGTCGTCTTGGTTCTCAGCGTAAACCGGTTTCGCCAAATGTCTTTCTTGACGTACTGCATAATCCATCAGTCAAGGTACCAACCGAAGAAGAGTTGGCTATTCCGGATCCGGAGGCTCAATTGGTGGCAGCTCTACACGTCATACCGGATTACACAATCCCATATCTGGCTTACATGAACCGGGGCGAGTTACCAGACGATGAAACGTTGGCTCGACAGATAATCCGGCGTTCCAAGTCCATGACCATACTCAACGGGGAGTTACATCATTACAGCGTTTGAGGAGCAATTCAGCGTTGTGTTTCTCCTCAAGAGGGTTGTGAGATTTTGCGAGAAATTCATGAAGGAGATTGCGGTCACCACGCCGGTTCAAAATCTTTGGTGGCTAAAGCTTTTCGTCACGGTTTTTACTGGTTGACAGCGCATGTTGATGCGGACGATTTAGTCAAGAGATGTGACGGTTGTCAAAAATTTGCCCGCCGTGCGCACATTCCGGCTCAAGAGCTGAGGATGATTCCAATAACTTGGCTGTTTGCGACTTGGGGGCTTGATATGGTTGGACCCTTCAAGCGATCCAAGGACAAAAAGACCCACCTGTTAGTAGCACTTGATGAATTTACCAAATGGGTGGAGGCAGAACCAGTCAGTAAGTGTGATGTGGCCACGGCGGTTAAGTTCATCAAAAAGGTGATATTCCGATTTGGCTTTCCACACAGTATTATAACTGATAATGGTACTAACCTGTCAAAAGGGGAGATGGAGGAATTTTGCCAACGTGAGCACATCCGGCTCGATCTAGCATTAGTAGCTCACCCCCAGTCTAATGGTCAAGCGGAAAGGGCAAATCAAAAATTCTACGAGGTATCAAACCTAGGCTTATGGTTCCTTTAAAGCGGACACCGAGTTGTTGGGTTGAGGAGCTACCTTCTATGTTATGGAGCATCAACACCACACCCAATAGGTCTACGGGTTACACACCTTTCTTCATGGTTTATGGAGCGGAGGCAGTTCTTCCTAGTGACATCCGTCACGACTCGCCCCGTGTGACAGCCTACGTTGAAGCTGATAATGAGAAGGCACGTCAAGATTCCCTGGACCTGTTGGATGAAGAGCGTGATCTTGCAGCAGCACGTTCGGCGATTTATCAACAAGATCTCCGACGTTATCAAAGCCGCCGGGTTAAGACCAGAACCTTTCAAGAAGGCGATTTGGTGCTCCGGCTCATCCAGGATCAGACTGATATGCACAAGCTATCCCCACCTTGGGAAGGACCCTTTGTGGTCAGCAAGAATCTACACAATGGGTCTTACTACCTCATTGATGTTCGAGAGCACAAAGACTCACATAAATTGGAGGAGACCAAGCAGCCATGGAACATAGCTTTTCTTAGGCCTTACTATACTTGAAGCCATAGGCTCTTCATATGTACATATTTATGATGATGTATATATCATATAATATCATATAATAAATCGGAGCCTCCGTAACAGCGGGCTATCTATTCTTTTTACATCCTGTGTGTGCTTACAAGAGTTTACTGACAAAGTAAAGTTTTTTGTTAATCTGGTCTCAGCAGCCGCACGGATATAAAGAAAATCACTAGGGGGCTTGGTCATATCTGAACCATAGCTACACCTCTTGATCGGTTTGACACCACGAAGGGATATCACTAGGGGGCTTGGTTGTTATCACACCATAGCTACACCTCTTGATAGGCGTTTAAGCCACAAAAGAAAAATATGTAGAGCCAAAGAGAGTGTTGTACAAAGCACAGCCTCAAACATGGGCACACACTAAGCACAGCTCACAAAGTTACTTGGGGGCTCTTTTTGCAAAGCAACAAAGAGTTTGAAAGGACACTTGTAATTGGCTATCAAGCCACGGCTTGGAAGCCTGGTGTATTCACCTAAAACCCCGGGTTAACCTGCCTTCATCAAGTAAGCCACTCCTGTCCAGGTAATCCTGGTATGACCCGCCGAATGTTTGACAAGTCAATCTTTTACAGACCCTGAACTTGTCAAAGTTAAAACGACGATTGGTTAATTGCAGGCCCATCTTAAAAGGCTTTGTTAAATGGTTTAACTCAGAGGCCTGGCAGCCCATGAAAAGCCTCGATTTGGAGCCTGGCAGCTCGTAAAAAGCCTTGCATATTTCCTTTTTGAGGTTTATTTGTTGAGATTCATAAGTGTATTTTGATAACTCGGCGTCCTTGACCCGGCTTGCCTTTTAACTAGAAGTTGTCAGTGCATGATCAGTTATAAACGGTGTTCATTGTCCCGGTCTGGTTTGACTAGATCACCAGTGTTATAAAGAAAACCCGGTGATTGTTATGTCCCAGTACGGTTTATTATCATAATCCGGCATTATAAGGATGGAGTTATTATCACTCCGTATTGGTGTTAGCACCTTTACCAAAACAAGTTGGTCAACCAATAAGGTATGTTGCACATATCACTTCTTATACAAACAACTTTGATCATTCATCTAAGTATTGTATATATATTGAGCATCATAACCCGTCCAGTGGTAAACCACTAGGACACTTTGCAAGTTTTTGTATTCGGGAACGAAACTATTCCTGAGCTATGCATAAATATATCCCAAAGATGGAACAAGTTGTCACGAGGTATTACAAAACATGCTCGATGGCATGGCAGATAACGGAGTTTTGGCTATCCTATTACAAGAAGCTTTCAAAGCGGCTCCAATTGCATAATTGTTTTTCAAAGTATCGGCACACAGTAGCCAGTAAACCGGCGACCGGTTTAAGACGCTTCGTCTGGACGGTTTGATGGTTGAGGGTCAGTTGGTGTGGGCACTTCTTCATCCCTCCCCAAACACTGGAAATCAACTGTTGACCAATCGATTCCAGTTAAAGCTTGAAAGACTGCCTCTTCATGGATAAGATTGGATGGATTAATATCAGGAGCATAAGTGTGCTTACGAATCGGAGGCACAAGTGCTTCAACTTCATGGATTTCCGCAGGCTGTCTTTTCCCTTCAGCGTCATAAGCCGGTTGAAAATGGGACAAGTCTGTGTCTTCAGCCAGCTTGCTGGCTATTGGCCGCATCTCTTTGGTCAGCCGCCGAAGGTCATCATTGTCGAAGTCTGAACTGTCCTCCTTCACGCCTAGATATCCTTTAATGATGTCCGCCGCTTCAAGGTCTGGAATCCAGGCTTTGGCTCGAATAAGTGCGGTTAAAGCTCCTGCTCTAGCAGCTGCCTTCTTCAACTCGGCAATCCGGGCTGGTAACATGGCCAGCTTCTCAAGTGTTTCTTTTATCAAGGTTGGGGCCAGTTTGTTGTAAGCCCCTGTGCAGATAGCCCGCTGAGATCCAGAGTACAACTGTTCGATCAAAGTATATGCCGCTTTGAGCTTCATGCGCATGTCTGTACCAAGATGAGCAATCCAGGTGCCTGTCACGCTTTAACATCAGTAGTCTGATCAATGATAAGATTCCATGAGTTGCACCAAATATATAAAGGATATACTTACCAAAGATAGCAGAAGTCATAGTGTTAATTTGCCGTTTCAAACCAGATAGTTCTTCCACAACTGGTTTCAGGGCAGCCTTGGCGTCTTCAGCACTTTTTATTAAACCGGATTTTTTTGATTTCCCAATCAGCACGGTCCTTGTTGAAAGATTCTTTCAGTTTTTCCATTGCGGCCAGGGCTTTGGTCAGCTACTCTTTGGCTTTGGTAGCTTCTTCTTGTTGTGACTTCACATTCTCTTGCAAGTCAGCGTTTCGGGCGTCTCTATTCCTCAGATCAGCCTGCAACATTGAAGATATATCAAACAACAGGATATATATGTTCTAAGTACAAAGCGTATAACAAGTTATGCACTTCATACTTGGGGGCTAATGCCTATTTGCTCTAAAGTACTACATTTTATACAAGTCTCCAGAACAATGCAAGCATTATCCTAGACACTTGGGGGCTAATGTACGTCTGTTCTAAAACGGATGCATGGACTAAAACCCGGATTAACTTGCCAAGTTAAACTAGCCTTTGGGGGCTATGCTGCGGAAGCTATCTAATTGTTTAAAGATAAGTCTTGGTTCTTATTAGAGACCTGACATTTTGAGGATCAATGATGAGAAACTTAAAATGCTACACAGACCCGGTTTATGATTAACATCATAAAACGGCCCTTGGGGGCTACTTGGGCTAGTATTTCAACTTTGAATTAACAAACAAAGGGAGATGAAAATACCTCATATTGCTCTTTCATCAAATTCACCAAACCAGCTTCATAGTCCCGGTTTGAGTGCAAGCGGTTCAAGAAGCCAGAGTGAAGCTCTTCAGCGTTGAGATGAGCATAACTTGCTAAATCACTACTCCATTTGCCTTTTTCCCTAGCAGCCCGCTCTTCTTTGGCACTATGTTGAGCTAAGGCTACGGGATGGCCAGGAGAGCTGTGGCCCATTCCAGTAATAATAACGGCATATCCTTGGCCTTCAGTGTTTTTGGCTGGTGATAATGGAGTCTCAACATCTCTCACCGGACTAGCCCGATTTGGCTCTGCCGGTTCGGTGTCAGGAGTGGCAGGCTCAGCATCTGTTGGTTCATCAGTGTTTTGTCCTTGAAGGGGCGGTTCATCAGAGGTGGCTTCAGGATGAGGGCCCTCCGGTTCACAAGTTTGTTCCGGTTCACCTCTTGGTTCTTCTTCTTCAGTGGCTGGGTCTTTGGGTGGATTGTTGACCCGAGCTTTCTTGCTGGGTCTGGCTTTGGCTCTACAGACAAAATTAAAACGAGGGTTAACATTTTATTCCAGATTTACAACGCATTGAGATGAAAGGTTACAAAGCTTACCCAGCCACAGTTTTCAAAGGGGGGAGTTGAGTTGCTGTCGATTCACCAGAAGATGAGGGAGGTGTCACCTGATAATTTGAATCAGACAGATTAAGAGGTTGTTTGAAATAACCTGCCTTGGGGTAAGAATTGTCAGGAGTAGGAGAGACCTCAGACCGGCGCTTTCGAACCGGGGTGTCAGGTAAACCGGTTGAAGTAACCTGTTGGCCACTGTGCCGGGTTATCCGGCGAGCTTCATGTTGCTGAGTCTTCAAAATAAATGTTGGATCCAAATGAGCAAGAGGATGAGAAAAGCTTACTTTCCGGACTGCTTGACGGGTTTTTGTGTTGTATTAGAGTCTGAACCGGAGGAAAGGGTAATTACCTCTACATCATCAGCTTGACTGCCTTCTGCGTCCTCCTGAGGAAGATCATTGTTAATGAGATGCATGAAAAGGAAGCCAAGTGAGTCAATTTCTACCTCAGCTTCCGGATCATCAGCATCATCATCAAGTTCCATGTTAATCCGGTCAGCCGTTTTCCGTTTTTATGTACGTTTGACGGATTTGGTTTTGGGGCGAGAAGGTTTGACCGCTTTATCCCCAGTTGGCTTTACTGCTTTTTCTATGAATTTCCGTTTCCATAAGGGATCATCACCCTGTACATACATACGCAGAAGAAGGATTACAAGTTGAACAAATTAAAGATATCAAGGATGAAAAGGAAGTATAGTACTTACAGCAAGCGGTCTGTTCTTAGTATAGAAGAGGTTCAGTCTGGTTTGACTACAGACTAGTTCCGATTCATTCAAAATCTTCTTTACACCTTCAGTGACTTATTCATTAGTTATTTGAATGTTGCAATGGCGTTGAGGGTCTTCAACCTCGCCGGTGTACTCACACATTAAACCGGGACGCCGGCTTAGCGGCAAGATGCTCCAAGATATCCAACAGCGCACGAAATCAACACCTGTTAAACCGTTGGCCATGAAAGCCCGGAGTTTGGCGAGTTGAGGGGCATATTTCGCCCTTTCTGCAGAGCTTAAGCGTTATGGCATTGGATGGGTGTTGGAAAGCCGGTGATCACGAAAGCCTGGGAGGGGATTCTCATCTTCAGGGGACGTATCTCGGCAGTAAAACCAAGTCTGGTTCCATTCCTTTGGATGGCTGTGCAGTTTGGCATGAGGAAATTCAACTTCTTTCCGCTTTTGAATTGAGACACCACCAAGTTCAGTGTTGGGGCCATTTACAAATTCTGTGCGCCGGTTTAAGTGAAAGAAGTCCTGAAACAGCTCTGCAGTTGGTTCTTCCTATAAGTACACTTCACAGAAGACCTGGAAGTTACATAGATTGGATACTGAGTTGGGCCCGATGTCTTGAGGATGGAGTTGGAAATTGGCAAGCACATCTCGGTAAAACTTTGACCCTGGCGGTTTGAAGCCACGGCTTATGTGGTCAACAAAGACCACCACCTCACCCTGCGTTGGGGCGGGAGGATTTTCTGCTCCTGGAACTCGCCATTTAATTTCAGTTTTCTTAGGCAAGGAGCTGATGCTGACCATATCATTCAATTGTTCCTCCGTGACCCGGGAACAAGCCCAGTTGCAAGTGGTAAATTGCTTGGCCATTGTGGAACAAACAAGCTGGAAACAAAAGGACGGTTTATAAATCACTCAGGATGACATACAAGATGCAATGGAGTAAAAGATATACTGATATGTGAAATTGCATAAACCGGAGATCAATGCAATAATAGATAACAAGGCAGTACCAGAACATGGGTACCCAGACACTGTTAAACCGGAGTATAACTATGGAGGTAAAGGGCTCCTCCGGTTTAACAGAGGGCTAATGGTATTGATTGCTATGCAAAGTTACACCGTCTATATTGGTGTGAGGAGTACAGATCTAAAAATACCTAAGTAAGGGGAAACAGATCTCACAGGTTTATATAAAATTTTCGGATCTAAGGGATGACAGAAACTGGAATATATTCAGGTTCAAGCTTCGGGTACTTAAATAGTTCAGCAGATTCAGATAAAGAAGTTCTTGATATAAAGAGGGAGTTTAATGAGGAGAATACGATTATGGCTACAGTCGCGCAAGAACAACAGGTCCAGCCTAGCCTCGAATGCTACAGATAAGAAAAGAGAGGAACAGCACTGAAGTTTTTCGATGAACTCCGACAAATAGTGAAACCCTAAAAAGGTAAGATCTGGGGCGGAAGTAAAAGATGTTACCGGTATCGCAAGAACGGCGGAGGGAAGCTGCGGTTTTCTGGTTCGGTCAGGGTGATGCAGCGGCCGACGGCGAGGCAGAGGCGAGGCTTGTCGATGGTGGCGGCGCTCAGGAGCAGAGACTTTGCGAGGAAGAAGAAGGGATGAAGGGGTAGCAGGAAAGAAAGGAAAAAGGGTCCCCTGCCCCTATTTATAAGGCGAAACGATACAACGGCAAGTGCGGGAATCGAGGAGCTCAAAAAAATGGATAAGTAATAATGGTGTCACCTCGATGACTGGAGATGCGTTAATGAAGGTAATATTCAGCTTTAATGAACAGATGACGTCAGGGCGGTTTGTTAAAGGTCTGGAGCATGACGTCACGGCGGTTTACAGGATCAAGGTGAAAATGTAAAGGAGGAATCTTTTCTAAGTGATGGAGATTGACATGAACCAGTTCAAACCAATCTGGGGCCTAATGTTGGGGATATTACTACTGGGCGTAAACCAGCCAGGAGTAGTCGGATTAACTTCATGAAGATTAGAAGCCCATGAAGACGTGAAGATGATAGCGCTTTACGAAGGCTCAAGGCCCAGAAGTGAGTTAAGACCTGTAGATTTAAACCGGCTTAATCATGTAACTTGCTTTGTAAGATAGGAAGTGTAGAGACCGAACCGGTGACGTTTATGATCCGGCTTCGGGACTCTGTAAACCGACGGGCGCCACCCAATTATATAAGGGGACGACCCGGCAGCGGTTCAAGGGACAGACAACAACTCGAGAGCCAGACAAAGCGGATTCGCTCCCTGGCCTTCGAAACCCTAGCAATACCAATCACAACTAGACGTAGGCTTTTACCTTCCTCGAAGGGGCCGAACTAGTATAAAACTCCCCGTGTCCCCTTGTCCGGTTTAACCCCTTTAAGCTAACCCGTCGCGATGGCTCCACGACTAAGTCCTTTCACAAGGACATCTGCCGTGACAAACCCACGACAGGTGGTGATCGTCATACTTCTTACCACCAATGTCTTATTTTGATTCGGCGGTATTATTAGATTAAGCGGCCCGGACCAACCTTACATGACCACGTTCATGAGACCGGTTCCACCAACATACATGCAACTAGTTTTGCATAAAGGTGGTTGGCAGGTGTATGTTTATCCTACTTTAGTTGAATCGAATTTGACAGCGGCCTGTCCTTGTTGAAGGTTAAAACAGCAAACTTGATAAATCACCGTTGTGGTTTTGATGCATAGGTAAGAATGGTTCTTGCTAGAAGCCCGTAGCGGCCACGTAAAACTTGCAACAACAAAGTAGAGGACGTCTAACTTGTTTTTGCAGGGCATGTTGTGATGTGATATGGTCAAGACATCATGTGATATACATTATTGTAAGAGATGATCATGTTTTGTAGAAAGTTACTGGCAACCGGCAGGAGCCTTATGGTTGTCTCTTTATTGTATGAAATGCAGACGCCATGTAATTGGTTTACTTTATCAATATGCGTTAGTGATAGTTATAGAAGCAATAGTTGGCAAGACGACCACGACGCTGCGATGGAGATCAAGGTGTCGAGCCAGTGACGATGGAGAGCATGACGATGCTTTGGAGATGGAGATCAAAAGCACGAGATGATGATGGCCATATCATGTCAGATATTATGAATGCATGTGATGTTTATCTTTTATGCATCTTATTTTACTTAGTACGGCGGTAGCATTATAAGATGATCCCTTAACTAAATTTGAAGGTATAAGTGTTCTCCCTGAGTATGCACCGTTGCGACAGTTCGTCGTGCCGAGACACCACGTGATGATCGGGTGTGATAGACTCTACATTCACATACAATGGGTGCAAGACAATTTTGCACATGCGGAATAATCGTGTTAAACATGACGAGCCTGGCATGTACATACATGGCCTCGGAACACTAGAGACCAAAAGGTCGAATATGAATCATATAGTAGATATGATCAACATAGAGATGTTCACCATTGATGACTACTCCATCTCACGTGATGATGGGACATGGTTTAGTTGATTTGTATCACGTATCATTTAGATGACTTGAGGGATGTCTATCTAAGTGGGAGTTCTTAAGTAATCTGATTAATTGAACTTAATTTATCATGAACTTAGTCTTAGTAGTTTTGCTTGTCTATGTTGTAGATCAATAGCTCGCGAAATAGCTCCCTTGTATTTTTGATATGTTCCTAGAGAAAACTAAGTTGAAAGATGATAGTACCAATGATGCAGACTGGGTCCGTGATCTAAGGATTATCCTCATTGCTACACAAAAGAATTATGTCCTTGATGCACCACTAGGTGACGAACCTATTGCAGGAGCAGATGCAGACGTTATGAACGTTTTGCAAGC
This sequence comes from Triticum urartu, assembly GCF_003073215.2. NCBI lineage: Eukaryota > Viridiplantae > Streptophyta > Magnoliopsida > Poales > Poaceae > Triticum > Triticum urartu. Next base: position 71,651,680 of record NC_053026.1, on the reverse strand, counting down.
TCGATATGATGACTACTTGATAGTTTAGTGCGCCATGCTTTATGGCTTAGAACCAGGACCTCAAAAACGTTTTGAATGCCACAGAGCATATGAGATGTTCCAAGAGCTGAAATTGGTATTTCAGACTCATGCCCGTGTCGAGAGGTATGAGACCTCTGACAAGTACTTTGCCTACAAGATGGAGGAGAATAGCTCAACTAGTGAGCATGTGCTCAGAATGTCTGGGTACTACAATCAATTGAATCAAGTGGGAGTTAATCTTCCAGATAAGATAGTGATTGACAAAGTTCTTTAGTCACTGTCACCAAGCTACTAAACTTCATGATGAACTATAATATGCAAGGGATGACAAAAATGATTCCCGAGCTCTTCGCGTTGCTGAAATCGGCGATGGTAGAAATCAAGAAAGAGAATCAAGTGTTGATGGTTAACAAGTCCACTAATTTCAAGAAAAAGGCAAAGGAAAGAGAGGAACTTCAAGAAGAATGTCAAGAAAGTTGCCACTCCCGTGAAGAAGCCCAAAGCTGGACCCAAGGCTGAGATCGAGTGCTTCTACTGCAAAGGGACTGGTCACTGGAAGCGAAACTGCCCCAAATACATGGCGGATAAGAAGGATGTGTACTTTACTAGTGTTCAAAGCAACCCCTGGGTATTTGATACCGGTTCAGTTGCTAAGATTAGTAATTCGAAACATGATTTGCAGACTGAACAGAGAATAGTTATGGGTAAAGTGACGATGTGTGTTGGAAGTGATTCCAAGGTTGATACGATCACCATCGCACACTCCCTCTACCTTTGGGATTAGTGTTGAACATAAATAAATGTTATTTGGTGTTTGTGTTGAGCATGAATATGATTAGATCATGTTTATCGCAATACAGTTATTCATTTAAGTCAGAGAATAATTGTTGTTCTGATTACATGAATAAAACCTTCAATGGTCATACACCCAATGTGAATGGTTTATTGAACCCCGATCATAGTGATACACATATTCATAATATTGATGCCAAAAGATGCAAAGTTGATAATGATAGTGCAACATATTTGTAGCACTGCCTTTTAGGTCATATTGGTGTAAAGTGCATGAAGAAACTCCATGCAGATGGGCATTTGGAATCACTTGATTATGAATCATTTGATACTTGCGAACCATGCCTCATGGGCAAGATGACTAAAACTCCGTTCTCTGGAACAATGGAGCGAGCCAATGACTTATTGGAAATAATACATACCAATATATGCAGTCCAATGAGTGTTAAGGCATGCGGTGGGTATCATCATTTTCTAACCTTCACAGATGATTTTAGTAGATATGGGTATATCTATTTAATAAAACACAAGTCTGAAACATTTGAAAAGTTCAAAGAATTTTAGAGTGAAGTGGAGAATCATCGTAACAAGAAAATAAAGTTTCTATGATCTGATCACGGAGGCGAATATTTGAGTTATGAGTTTGGCCTTCATTTAAAACAATGTGGAATTGTTTCACAACTCATGGCACCTGGAACACCACAGCGTAATGGTGTGTTCGAATGTCGTAACCGTACTTTATTAGATATGGTGTGATCTATGATGTCTCTTACTGATTTACCACTATCGTTTTGGGGTTATGCATTAGAGACAGCTGCATTCATGTTAAATAGGGCACCGTCTAAATCCGGTGAGACGACACCGTATGAACTGTGGTTTGGCAAGAAACCTAAGTTGTGTTTCTTAAAGTTTGGGATTGCGACGCTTATGTCAAAAGGCTTCAGCCTTATAAGCTCGAACCCAAATCGGAGAAGTGCGTCTTCATAGGATACCCTAAGGAAACAATTGGGTACACCTTCTTCCACAGATCATAAGGCAAAATCTTTGTTGCTAAGAATGGATCCTTTCTAGAGAAGGAGTTTCTCTCGAAAGAAGTGAGTAGGAGGAAAGTAGAACTTGATGAGGTAATTGTACCTTCTCTACAATTGGATAGTAGCACATAACAAAAGTTCCCGTGATTCCTACACCAACTAGAGAGGAAGCAAATGATAATGATCATGAAACTTCAGATCAAGTTGCTACTGAACCTCGCAGGTCAACCAGAGCACGATCTGCACCAGAGTGGTACGATAATCCTGTCCTGGAAGTCATGTTATTAGACCACGTTGAACCTATGAACTATGAAGAAGCTATGATGAGCCCAGATTCCAACAAATGGCTTGAGGCCATGAGATCTGAGATAGGATCCATGTATGAGAACAAAGTGTGGACTTTGGTGGACTTGCCCGATGATCGTTGAGCCATAGATAATAAATGGATCTTCAAGAAGAAGACTGACGTTGATGGTAATGTTACTGTCTACAAAGCTCAACTTGCCGCAAATGTTTTCGACAAGTTCAAGGAGTTGACTATGATGAGACTTTCTCACCCGTAGCGATGCTTAAGTCTGTCTAAATCATGTTAGCAATTGCCGCATTTTATGATTTACGAAATCTGGCAAATGGACGTCAAAACTGCATTCCTTAATGGATTTCTTAAATAAGAGTTGCATATGATGCAACCAGAAGGTTTTGTCGATCCTAAAGGTGCAAACAAAGTGTGCAAGCTCCAGCGATCCATCTATGGACTGGTGCAAGCATCTCGGAGTTGGAATATACGCTTTGATGAGGTGATCAAAGCATATGGTTTTATACAGACTTTCGGAGAAGCCTGTATTTACAAGAAAGTGAGTGGGAGCTCTGTTACATTTCTAATATTATATGTGGAGATGACATATTGTTGATTGGAAATGATATAGAATTTCTGGATAGCATAAAAGGATACTTGAATAAAAGTTTTTCAATGAAAGACCTCAGTGTAGCTGCTTACATATTGGGCATCAAGATCTATAGATATAGATCAAGACGCTTGATAAGACTTTCAATGAGTACATACCTTGACAAGATTTTGAAGGAGTTCAAAATGGATCAGTCAAAGAAGGAGTTCTTGCCTGTATTGTAAGGCGTGAAGTTGAGTAAAGACTCAAAACCCGACAACGACGGAAGACAAAGAGAGAATGAATGTCATTCCCTATACCTCAGCCATAGGTTCTATAAAGTATGCCATGCTGTATACCAAACTTGTTGTGCACCTTGCCATGAGTTTGGCAAGGGGGTACAATAGTGATCCAGGACAAGATCACTGGACAGCGGTCAAAATTATCCCTAGTTACCTTAAAGAGGACTAAGGAAATGTTTCTTGGTTATGGAGGTGATAAAGAGTTCGGCGTAAAGAGTTACATCGATGCAATCTTTGACACTGATCTAGATGAGTCTAAATCTCAATCTAGATACATATTGAACCTAGGAGCAATTAGCTAGAGTAGCTCCATGCAGAGCATTGTAGACATAGAAATTTGCAAAATACATATGGATCTGAATGTGGCAGACCCATTGACTAAACTTCTCTCACAAGCAAAACATGATCACACCTTAATACTCTTTGTGTGTTAATCACATAGTGATGTGAACTAGATTATTGACTTTAGTAAACCCTTTGGGTGTTGGTCACATGGCGATGTGAACCATGGGTGTTAGTCACATAAAGATGTGAACTATTGGTGTTAAATCACATGGCAATGTGAACTAGATTATTGACTCTAGTGCAAGTGGGAGACTGAAGGAAATATGCCCTAAAGGCAATAATAAAGTTGTTATTTTATATTTCCTTATGTCATGATAAATGTTTATTATTCATGCTAGAATTTTTTTAACCGAAAACTTGATACATGTGTGAATACATAGACAAAACACCGTGTCCCTTGTAAGCCTCTACTAGACTAGCTCGTTAATCAAAGATGGTTAAGTTTCCTAACCATAGACATGTGTTGTCATTTAATGAATGGGTCACATCATTAGGAGAATGATGTGATAGACATGACCCATTTGTTAGCTTAGCATTATCATCATTTAGTTTTATTGCTATTGCTTTCTTCATGTCAAATACATATTCCTTTGACTATGAGATTATGCAACTCCTGGATACCGGAGGAATACCTTGTGTGCTATAAAACGTCACAACGTAACTGGGTGATTATAAATATGCTCTACAGGTATCTCTGAAGGTGTTTGTTGGGTTGGCATAGATCGAGATTAGGATTTGTCACTCCGATAATCGGAGAGGTATCTCTGGGCCCTCTCGGTAATGCACATCACAAGAAGCCTTGCAAGCAAAGTAAATAATGAGTTAGTTGCAGGATGATGTATTACGAAACGAGTAAAGAGACTTGTTGGTAACGAGATTGAACTTGGTTTGTAGATACCGACGATCGAATCTCGAGCAAGTAACATACCGATGACAAAGGGAATAACGTATGTTGTCATAACGGTTCGACAGATAAAGATCTTCATAGAATATGTAGGAGCCAATATGAGCATCCAGGTTCCGCTATTGGTTATTGACCAGAGAAGTGTCTTGGTCATGTCTACATAGTTCTCGAACCCGTAGGGTCCGCACGCTTAACGTTCGTTGACAATATAGTATTATATGAGTTATGTGATTTGGTGACTGAATGTTGTTCGGAGTCCCGGATGAGCTCATGGACATGACGAGGAGTCTCTAAATGGTCGAGAGGTAAAGATTTATATATAGGATGATGGTATTCGGACACCAGAAGTGTTCCGGAGTGTACCGGGTATTTATCGGGTCACCGGAAAGGAGTTTCAGGCACCTCCGGCAAAGATATGGGCCTTATGGGCCAAGTGAGGGAACACACCAGCCCTGGTGCGCCCCTATAGAGGCCAGCCCTATGAGGAGGAGAAGGAAATAGGGGAGGGCAAGGAAAGTGTGGATTAGGATTCGAACCTCCTTCCGCCCCCCCCCCCCCTCTCTCTTTCCTTCCCCCTCGGTTATATATGGCAGGGGGCACGCGCGGCTTGGGAGGGACATAGAAATTAGCTAGAGTAGCTCCGTGCAAAGTATTGTAGACATAGAAATTTGCAAAATACATACGGATCTGAATGTGACAGACCCGTTGACTAAACTTTTCTCACAAGCAAAACATGATCACTCTTTGGGTGTTAATCACATAGCAATGTGAACTAGATTATTGACTCTAGTAAACCCTTTGGGTATTAGTCACATGGAGATGCGAACTAATCACATAAAGATGTGAACTATTTGTGTTAAATCACATGGCGATGTGAACTAGATTATTGACTCTAGTGCAAGTGGGAGACTGAAGGAAATATGCCCTAGAGGCAATAATAAAGTTGTTATTTATGTTTCCTTATATCATGATAAATATTTATTATTCATGCTAGAATTGTATTAACCGCAAACTTAGTACATGTGTGAATACATAGACAAAACAGAGTGTCCCTAGTATGCCTCTACTTGACTAGCTCGTTAATCAAAGATGGTTAAGTTTCCTGACCATAGACATGTGTTGTCATTTGATGAACGGGATCACATCATTAGAGAATGATGTGATGGATGCTACCTCTTGAGCTTGCGTTGGATTTCCCTGAAGAGGAAGGGATGATGCTGCAGAGTAGCGTAAGTATTTCCCTCAGTTTTTGAGAACCAAGGTATCAATCCAGTAGGAGGCTACGCTCAAGTCCCTCGTACGTGCACAAAACGATAGCTACTCGCAACCAACGCGATTAGGGGTTGTCAATCCCTTCATGGTCACTTACGAGAGTGAGATCTGATAGATATAATATTTTGGTATAAAGATGCAAAGTAAAAAGTAAAAGGCAAAGTAAAAAAGCAAAGCAAGATTAAAGTGATGGAGATTGATATGATGAGAATAGACCCGGGGGCCATAGGTTTCACTAGTGGCTTCTCTCAAGAGCATAAGTATTTTACGGTGGGTGAACACATTACTGTTGAGAAATTGACAGAATTGAGCATAGTTATGAGAATATCTAGGCATGATCATGTATATAGGCATCACGTCCGTGACAAGTAGACCAAAACAATTCTGCATCTACTACTATTACTCCACTCATCGACCGCTATCCAGCATGCATCTAGAGTATTAAGTTAAAAAACAGAGTAACGCCTTAAGCAAGATGACATGATGTAGAGAGATAAATTCATGCAATATGAAATAAACCCCATCTTGTTATCCTCGATGGCAACGATACAATACGTGCCTTGCTGCCGCTTCTGTCACTGGGAAAGGACACTGCAAGATCGAACCCAAAGCTATGCACTTCTCCCATGGCAAGAACTACCAATCTAGTTGGACAAACCAAACGGATAATTCGAAGAGACTTGCAAAGATAACCAATCATACATAAAATAATTCAGAGAAGATTCAAATATTATTCATAGACAGACTTGATCATAAACCCACAATTCATCGGTCTCAACAAACACACTGCAAAAAGAAGATTACGTCGAATAGATCTCCACGAGAGAGGGGGAGAACTTTGTATTGAGATCCAAAAAGAGAGAAGAAGCCATCTAGCTACTAACTATGGACCCGAAGGTCTGAGGTAAACTACTCGCACTTCATCGGAGGGGCTATGATGATGTAGAAGCCCTCCGTGATAGCGGCCCTCTCCGACGGAGCTCCGGAACAGGCACCAAGATGGGATCTCGTGGATACAGAAAGTTGCGGTGGTGGAATTAGGTTTTTGGCTCCTGTCTTTATCATTTGGGGGTACGTAGGTATATATAGGAGGAAGAAGTACGTCGGTGGAGCTCCGAGGGGCCCACGAGGCAGGGGGCACGCCCTAGGGGGGCGCGCCCCCCACCCTCGTGACCGCCTCGCTGATGCCTTGGCGTAGGGTCCAAGTCTCCTGGATCACGTTCGGTGAGAAAATCACGTTCCCAAAGGTTTCATTCCGTTTGGACTCCATTTGATATTCCGTTTCTTCGAAACACTGAAATAGGCAAAAACAACAGCAATTCTGGGTTGGGCCTCCGGTTAATAGGTTAGTCCCAAAAATAATATAAAAGTGGAAAATAAAGCCCAATATAGTCCAAAACAGTAGATAATATAGCATGGAGCAATCAAAAATTATAGATATGTTGGAGATGTATCAATGGACAAGACCCATCTGTTAGCTTAGCATAAATGATCGTTTAGTTTTATTGCTATTGCTTTCTCCATAACTTATACATGTTCCTATGACTATGAGATTATGCAACTCCCGAATACCGGTGGAACACTTAGTGTGCTATCAAACGTAAAAACATAACTGGGTGATTATAAAGATGGTCTACAGGTGTCTCCGATGGTGTTTGTTGAGTTGGCATATATCGAGGTTAGGATTTGTCACTCCCATTGTCGGAAAGGTATCTCTGGGCCCTCTCGGTAATGCACATCACTATAACCTTGCAAGCAGTGTGACTAATAAGTTAGTTGCAGGATGTTGCATTACGGAACAAGTAAAGAGACTTGCCGGAAACGAGATTGAACTAGGTATGATGATACCGACGATCGAATCTCGGGCTAGTAACATACCGATGACAAAGGGAACATCGTATGTTGTTATGCGGTTTGGCCAATAAAGATCTTTGAAGAATATGTAGGAACCAATATGAGCATCCAGGTTCCGCTGTTGGTTAGTGACCGGAGACGAGTCTCGGTCATGTCTACATAGTTCTCGAACCCGTAGGGTCCGCACGCTTAACGTTCAATGACGATCGGTATTATGAGTGCATGTGTTTTGATGTACCTAAGGTAGTTCGGAGTCCCGGATGTGATCGCGGACCTGACAAGGAGTCTCGAAATGGTTGAGACATGAAGATTGATATATTGGAAGGTTATGTTTGGACACCGGATTGATTTCGGATGAGTTCGGGCATATACCGGAGTACCGAGGGGTTACTGGAACCCCCTGGGGGATAAATGGGCCTACATGGGCTTTAGTGGGAGAGACAGGAGGCGGCCAAGAGGTGGGGGCGCGCCCCCCCAAGCCCAATCCAAATTGGGAAGGGGGCCGCCCCCCTTTCCTTCCTCTCCTCTTCCCCTTCCTTCCCCCTCCTATTAGGACTAGGAAAGGGGCAAAACCTACTCCTAGTAGGAGTAGGAATCCCCCTTGGGGCGCACCATGAAGGGCCGGCCGGCCCCCTCCTCCCCTCCGTTATATACGGGGGAGGGGGGCACCCCACAGACACACAAGTTGACAGTTGTCTTAGCCCTGTGCGGTGCCCCCCTCCACAGATTTCCACCTCGGGCATATCATTGTAGTGCTTAGGCAAAGCCCTACGTTGGTAACTTCATCATCACCGTCATCACGCCATCGTGCTGACGAAACTCTCCCTCGGCCTCAACTGGACAAGGTTACGAGGGACGTCATCGAGCTGAACGTGTGCAGATCACGGAGGTGCCGTGCATTTGGTACTTGATCGGTTGGATCGTAAAGACGTTCGACTACATCAACCGCGTTACTTAACGCTTCCTCTTTCGGTCTACGAGGGTACGTTGACACACTCTCCCCTCTCGTTTCTATGCATCTCCTAGATAGATCTTGCGTGATCATAGGAATTTTTTTGAAATACTGTGTTCCCCAACAGTGGCATCCGAGCCAGGTCTATGCGTAGATGTTATATGCACGAGTAGAACACAAAGGATTTGTGGGCGTGGGTATATACATATTGTTTGCCATCACTAGTTGATTCTTAATTCAGTGGTATTGTTGGATGAAGCGGCTTAGACCGACATTACGTGTACGCTTACGCGAGACTGGTTCTACCGACGTGCTTCGCACACAGGTGGCTAGTGGGTGTCTGTTTCTCAACTTTAGTTGAATCGGTTTCAATGAACAGGGTTCTTTCTGAAGATCAAAAAGCAATCACTATACTACGTTGTGGTTTAGATGTGTAGGTAAGAACGGTTCTTGCTAGAAGCCCGTAGCAGCCACGTAAAACTTGCAACAACAAAGTAGAGGACGTCTAACATGTTTTTGCAGGGCATGTTGTGATGTGATATGGTCAAGACGTGATTATATAAATTGTTTTATGAGATGATCATGTTTTGTAACGCTGTTATCGGCAACTGGCAGGATCCATATGGTTGTCGCTTTATTGTATGAAATGCAATCGCCATGTAATTGCTTTACTTTATCACTAAGCGGTAGCGATAGTCATAGAAGCAATAGTTGGCAAGACGACAACGATGCTTCGATGGAGATCAAGGTGTCAAGCCGGTGACGATGGTGATCATCACAGTGCTTTGGAGATGGAGATCAAAAGGCACAAGATGATGATGGCCATATCATATCACTTATTTGATTGCATGTGATGTTTATCCTTTATGCATCTTATTTTGCTTAGTACGGTGGTAGCATTATAAGATGATCTCTCACTAAATTTCAAGGTATAAGTGTTCTGCCTGAGTATGCAACGTTGCTATAGTTCGTCGTGCCGAGACACCATGTGATGATCGGGTGTGATATGCTCTACGTTCACATACAACGGGTGCAAGCCAGTTTTGCACACGCAGAATACTCGGGTTAAACTTGACGAGCCTAGCATATGCAGATATGGCCTCGAAACACTGAGACCGAAAGGTCGAGCGTGAATCATATAGTAGATATGATCAACATAGTGATGTTCACCATTGAAAGCTACTCCATCTCACGTGATGATCGGACATGGTTTAGTTGATATGGATCACATGATCGCTTAGATGATTAGATGGATGTCTATCTAAGTGGGAGTTCTTAAGTAATATGATTAATTGATCTTAAATTTATCATGAACTTAGTCCTGATAGTATTTGCATATCTATGTGGTAGATCAATTGCTCGCGTATAGCTTCCCCATTTTATATATGATATGTTCCTAGAGAAAACTATGTTGAAAGATGTTAGTAGCAATGATGCGGACTAGCTTCATGATCTGAGGGTTATCCTCATTGCTGCACAGAAGAATTGTGTCCTTGATGCACCGCTAGGTGACAGGCCTATTGCAGGAGCAGATGCAGACGTTACGAATGTTTGGCAAGCTCGGTATGATGACTACTTAATAGTTTAGTGCGCCATGCTTTACGGCTTAGAACCGGGACTTCAAAAACGTTTTGAACACCGCGGAGCATATAAGATGTTCCAAGAGTTGAAATTAGGATTTTAGACTCATGCCCGTGACGAGAGGTATGAGACCTCTGACAATACTTTGCCTACAAGATGGAGGATAATAGCTCAACTAGTGAGCATGTGCTCAGAATGTCTAAGTACTACAATCGCTTGAATCAAGTGGGAGTTAATCTTCCAGATAAGATAGTGATTGAGGGAGTTCTCTAGTCACTATCGCCAAGTTACTTGAACTTCATGATGAACTATAATATGTAAGGGATGACGAAAACGATTCCCGAGCTCTTCGTGATGCTGAAATTAACGAACGTAGAAATCAAGAAAAGCATCAAGTGTTGATGGTTGACAAGACCACTAGTTTCAAGTAAAAGGGAAAGAAAGGGAACTACAAGAAGAATGACAAGCAAGTTGCCACTCCCATGAAGAATCCCAAAGCTAGACCCAAGCCTGAAACTGAGTGCTTCTACTGCAAAGGAAATGGTCACTGGAAGTGGAACTGCCCTAGATACTTGGTGGATAAGAAGGATGGCAAAGTGAACAAAGGTATATTTGATATACATGTTATTGATGTGTACTTTGCTAGTGTTTATAGCAACCCCTCGGTATCTGATACTGGTTCACTTGCAAAGAGTAGTAACTCGAAGCGAGAGTTGCAAAATAAACAGAGACTAGTTAAGGGCGAGGTGATGATGTAAGTTGGAAGTGATTCCAAGGTTGATAAGATCACCATTGCACACTCCCTTTACCTTTGGGATTAGTGTTGAACCTAAAATAAATGTTATTTGGTGTTTGCGTTGAGCATAAATATGATTGGATCATGTTTATTGCAATATAGTTATTCAATTAAGTCAAAGAATAATTGTTGTTCTATTTACATGAATAAAACCTTCTATGGTCATACACTCAATCTAAATGGTTTATTGAATCTCGATCGTAGTGATACACATATTCATAATATTGAAGCCAAAATATGCAAAGTTAATAATGATAGTGCAACTTATATGTGGCACTGCCGTTTAGGTGATATTGGTGTAAAGCGCATGAAGAAACTCCATGCTGATGGACTTTTGGAATCACTTGATTATGAATCACTTGATGCTTGTGAACCATGCCTCATGGGCAAGATGACTAAGACTCCGTTCTTCGGAACAATGGAGCGAGCAACAGACTTGTTGGAAATAATACTTACTGATGTGTGCGGTCCAATGAGTGTTGAGGCTCGCAGCGGGTATCATTATTTTCTGACCTTCACAGATGATTTGAGCGGATATGGGTATATCTACTTGACGAAACATAAGTCTGAAACATTTGAAAAGTTCAAAGAATTTCAGAGTGAAGTGCAAAATCATCGTAACAAGAAAATAAAGTTTCTGCGATCTGATCGCGGAAACAAATATTTGAGTTATGAGTTTGGTCTTCATTTGAAACAATGTGGAATAGTTTCGCAACTCACGCCACCTGAAACACCACAATGTAATGGTGTGTCCGAACGTCATAACCGTACTTTATTAGATATGGTGCAATCTATGATGTCTCTTACCGGATTACCACTATCGTTTTGGGGTTATGCATTAGAGACAGCTGCATTCACGTTAAATAGGGCACCATCTAAAAATCCGTTGAGATGACACTGTATGAACTGTGGTTTAGCAAGAAACCTAAGCTGTCATTTCTTAAATTTTGGGGTTGCGATGCTTATGTGAAAAAGTTTCAACCTGATAAGCTCAAACCCAAATCGAAGAAGTGCGTCTTCATAGGATACCCAAAATAAATTGTTGGGTACACCTTCTATCACAGATACGAAGGCAAGATCTTTGTTGCTAAGAGTGGATCCCTTCTAGAGAAGGAGTTTCTCTCGAAAGAAGTGAGTGGGAGGAAAGTAGAACTTGATGAGGTAATTGTACCTGCTCCCTTATTGGAAAGTAGTTCATCACAGAAATCAGTTCCAGTGATTCCTACACCAATTAGTGAGGAAGCTAATGATGATGATCATGGAAACTTCGGATCAAGTTACTACCGAACCTCGTAGGTCAACCAGAGTAGGATCCGCACCAGAGTGGTACGGTAATCCTTTTCTGGAGGTCATGTTACTTGACCATGATGAACCTACGAAGTATGAGGAAGTGATGATGAGCCCAGATTCCGCAAAATGGCTTAAGGCTATGAAATCTGAGATAGAATCCATGTATGAGAACAAAGTGTGGACTTTGGTGGATTTTCCCGTTGATCGGAAAGCCATTGAGAATAAATGGATCTTTAAGAGGAAGACGGACACTGATAATAGTGTTACTATCTACAAAGCTCGAATTGTCGCAAAAAGTTTTCGACAAGTTCAAGGTGTTGAATATGATGAGATTTTCTCACTCGTAGTGATGCTTAAGTCTGTCCGAATCATGTTAGCAATTGCCACATTTTATGAAATCTGGCAAATGGATGTCAAAACTGCATTCCTTAATGGATTTCTTAAAGAAGAGTTGTATATGATACAACAAGAAAGTTTTGTCAATCCTAAAGGTGCTAACAAAGTGTGCAAGCTCCAACGGTCCATCTATGGACTGGTGCAAACATCTCGGAGTTGGAATATACGCTTTGATGAGTTGATCAAAGCATATAGTTTTATACAGAATTGCGGTGAAGCCTGTATTTACAAGAAAGTGAGTGGGAGCACTACAACATTTCTGATAAGTATATGTGAATGACATATTGTTGATCGGAAATTATGTCGAATTTTCTGGAAAGCACAAAGGAGTGTTTGAAAGGAGTTTTTTCAAAGAAAGACCTCAGTGAAGCTGCTTACATATTGGGCATCAAGATCTATAAAGATAGATCAAGACGCTTGATAAGATTTTTCAATGAGTACATACCTTGACAAGATTTTTGAAGTAGTTCAAAATGGAACAGTCAAAGAAGGAGTTCTTGCATGTATTGCAAGGTGTAAAGTTGAGTAAGACTCAAAACACGACCACGGAAGAAAATAGAAAAAGAATGAAAGTCATTCCCTATGCCTCAGCCATAGGTTCTATAAAGTATGCTATGCTGTGTACCAAACCTATTTTGTACCTTGCCATGAGTTTGGCGAGGGAGTACGATATTGATCCCGGAGTGGATCACTTGACAACGGTCAAAATTATCCTTAGAAGACTAAGGAGATATTTCTCGGTTATGGAGGTGATAAAGAGTTCGTCATAAAGAGTTATGCCGATGCAAGCTTTTGACACCGATCTAGATAACTGTAAGTCTCGATCTAGATACATATTGAAAGTGGGAGCAATTAGCTAGAGTAGCTCCGTGTAGAGTATTGTAGACATAGAAATTTGCAAAATACATACGGATCTGAATGTGGCAGACCCATTGACTAAACTTCTCTCACAAGCAAAACATGATCACTCTTTGGGTGTTAATCACATAGCAATGTGAACTAGATTATTGACTCTAGTAAACCCTTTGGGTATTAGTCACATGGAGATGCGAACTAATCACATAAAGATGTGAACTATTGGTGTGAAATCACATGGCGATGTGAACTAGATTATTGACTCTAGTGCAAGTGGGAGACTGAAGGAAATATGCCCTAGAGGCAATAATAAAGTTGTTATTTATATTTCCTTATATCATGATAAATATTTATTATTCATGCTAGAATTGTATTAACCGCAAACTTAGTACATGTGTGAATACATAGACAAAACAGAGTGTCCCTAGTATGCCTCTACTTGACTAGCTCGTTAATCAAAGATGGTTAAGTTTCCTGACCATAGACTTGTGTTGTCATTTGATGAACGGGATCACATCATTAGAGAATGATGTGATGGATATTGAAAGTGCGTTATATCGACTAGAGGGGGGTGAATAGGCGATTTTTATGAAATTCTTCACTGAGGAATTAGTCGGTGAGGAAATTCCTTAGCGAAGAACTACTAGCAGCGGAATAAGTACTCAAAAGTAAACATAACAGAATAGAAGCATAGTCATCATGATGAAATGAAGATAGGCACAGAGTACAGGAAGCGTAATCACAGGATAACACAGGACGAAGACAAACAGACTGAAGAAATTGAACTGAGGAAATTGAGAAAGTCTTCAGTCAAAGTCTTCAAACACAGATATGAACAAACAAACAAACAAACAACACAGTTATGAGGAAATGAAAGAGTTGAGGGAATAGAACCGGTGAGCTTGGTGAAGACAATGATTTGGTAGACCAGTTCCAACTGCTGTCTCAGTTGTACGTCTGGTTGGAGCGGCTGAGTATTTAAACTCGAGGACACACAGTCCCGGACACCCAGTCCTGAACACGCAGCTCAGGACACCCAGTCCTCACCGTATTCTCCTTGAACTAAGGTCACACAGACCTCGTCCAATCACTCATGGTAAGTCTTTAGGCGACTTCCAAACCTTCACAAACTTGGTCACCCGGCGATCCACAATTCCTCTTGGATGCTCTAGACCATGACGCCTAACCGTCTGGAAGAAGCACAGTCTTCAAAGGTAACAAGCGTCAGATCCACTCAGGATCAATCTCTTCAGTGATGCTCAATCACTTGTGATTTGTAGGTGTTTGGGTTTTGGGTTTTTGGTTTTTCGGTTTTTCATCACTTGATGATTTTCGCTCAAAGTCCTCAGAGGATGGGTTGCTCTCAAATGACAAGTGTCAGTTTCTCTCGGAGCAGCCAACCAGCTAGTGGTTGTAGGGGGGGGCTATTTATAGCCTAGGGAACAGCCCGACATGATAAGACATAAATGCCCTTCAATGATATGACCATTAGGTGGATAGATATTTTGGGACAGTTGGCACATAGCACAGCAACCGTCGGAATTTTGAGTAGCAAAATCCTCAGGGCTATCATGTTCCTCATTGTGTAGGCAATCCGCACTGGCGAATTCCTAACTCCTCAGTCAGGACAAATTCCTCAGAGACCAGAAGAACTTCGTCTCTGTCACTGAAGAAATTGACTGAACTGTATGAGATTTCCAATGGCTTCACTCGAAGGGATTGGTAGGTGTAGGATTTTGAGTTGAGCATCACATGGAAATTTTTCCTTAGTATTTCCTCGACCCCCTTTAACAGTACGGTGTTTCCTATGACTCAAGAAAGAGAAAACAAAACTATGAAAATGAAAGTCTTCATGCTTCATGTTCCTCGAAAGAATACCAAGTCTTCAAAGTCACACCAATTTCTTCACTTTCAAAGTCTTCAGAAAGTCTTCAGAAATACCAAAATCTTCAGTCGAAGATATTCATTTTTAGGTGTCGACTTTTCCTGTAAATATCAAACTCCTCATAGACTTATAGACCTATGTACACTCACAAACGCATTAGTCCCTTAACCTATAAGTCTTCAATACACCAAAATCACTAAGGGGCACTAGATGCACTTACAATCTCCCCCTTTTCGGTGATTGATGACAATATAGGTTAAGTTTTCAATGGGGATAAACATATGAAGTGTAACTACTGATATTGAGGAATTTGATTGCAAGATATAGAAGAACTCCCCCTGAAGATGTGCATAGTGAGGAATTTGCTTTTGAAGCAATGCACACTTGAAGAGTTGAATCATGGAGATCTCCCCCTATATCTTGTAATTCATACACGCATTTAACATATAATATGAAGAATTTGAAATGCATGATGAAATATGGTGCCTGATGAAATTCAGCATGCGTGCAATAATATTAACGAGGAATAAGCATGCAGAATAGTGCATCAAAAGTATCAGAGCACAGTGCATCAGAAGTATCAGAGCACCATCGGGTTTAAGATTACAACTCGATCCAATAAAGTTTCAGAAGAACGAGAGTTGTAACTTAGCAAAAAAACGCCCATATAGTAGACCCGCTTGAAGACTAACTCATATTTCTCCCCTTTTGTCATCGAATGACCAAAAGGATCGAAAATGAGGACTAACGCCCCTGAAGATAATCAAGTTGATGAAGGAGCGCCAGCGTTGTTGGGGTCGTTTGTTGATGTAGGGCCTGCCGCAATGTCGTCCAAATCTTCATGTTCATCAGTGTCACGCGATGAAGAATATGAGCTGGCCACCAGAGAAGGAACCTGGACCTTCTTGAATTTCTTCGATGGAGGTGCAGACCAGTCAAAATCTTCTTTGAGACCCATGTTCTTCAGATCTTCTTCACCATACAGATGTGACAGGATTACCCAGGTGCGACCGAAGACTTGATGGAGGTAGTAGTGGTTTTTCTTCACTGCATTGTGTGTGGCAGTCATGTTGTGAAGAAGGGAACCAAACTGACGCTTAACCCATTTGTGATTTCGATCCACCTTCTGGTGAAGACTAAGCAGAAGTTCACGGTCACTCATCACGCGCGGAGTAGTGGCTTGAGGAGTGGACTTGGGTGCATTGGCAGAGTCATGTGTGGCAGAGTCATCATTGGTGGAATAAGATGCAGCTTTGCGAAACTGACCATCCAATGGACGAATGCCTTCATCTATTACAGCTGGTGCCTTGCCCTTTCCATCAACTGAGGAATATGTCTGCTTGAGGACTTCAATTGGGGGCAAGTAGCTGAGGTGATTCTGGAAATCAGCTTTGTAGTTGAGTGAAGACCTTGTCCTGAGGAATCTCATAATCCAAGGTGCATAAGGCTTCAGCTCAAACGGAGACAGTGCAACATTGGCCATAGTCCTCATGAAGAAATCGTGATAATTGACAGGAATGCCATGAACGATGTTGAATACCAGATTCTTCATGATGCCGACAATTTCCTCATCAGATGAGTCGTGGCCTTTGATAGGACTGATTGTCCTTGTAAGAATACGATAGACAGTTCTAGGCACGTACAGCAATTCCTTCACAAGGAATTTGGTTTTTGGTGCCTGACCTGGCTTCAAAGGTTTCATGAGCACCTGCATGTAATGATGTGTGAGCTCAGGTTCACTGTAGATGCAGCGAGCTTCTTCAAGGGGAGGACTGAGTGGTAGAGCACGAAGCAATTCAGAGGCTGGTGCAGTGTAGTGAGTGTTTTCAGACATCCAGTCCAGCACCCATGAATTCACAGCTTCAGCATCTCCGCTGATGTGCAGCGTTGCATAGAATTGAAGAATCGGTTCTTCATTCCAATCGCAGATGTCAGAGCAAAAGTTGAGCAGTCCAGCCTCGTGAAGAACACTGAGGACTGGTGCGAAGCACGGTAGAGATTCCATATCCACGTGAGGAATATGCTCATGGTAGAAGATCTTCTCCTTGTTGAACAGCACTGAGGAATAGAAATTGGCTTGACTAGCAGTCCAGAAATGCCTCTTCCTAATGCGAGCAGAGTCATATGGGTTGTAGTCTTCGAAGGATACGTGCTCACCGAAGAAATCATCAGCCTTGAACTTTTGCTTGCGTGAGAATGGATCCTTTGGCTTCGGCAGAGGAGTGTCAGTGAGTTGCATCACGACCTCAGGAATCTCAATCGCAGGTTCTTCAGGCTGAGGAATTTCTGGTTCCTCCTTAGTGGCAGTTTGCGTCATTGGTTGTTCAGCAGCAGCAGTTTCTTCAGCACTAGTGGCTGGAATTTCCTCATGAACAGATGCAGTGGGATGAGTTTCTTCAGAGCCCATGTGAACAGTTTGTGTGGGGGACTGGGGAATTTGTTGTAGAGGGGTGAACATTGGTGAGTTTGGATGCTGACTTTCCCAGAATTCATCACTGATTACGGGTGTGGAGCATCCAATGTCCATATCTTCATCTTCCATTTCTTCAACGCCAGCCTCTTCAGTTGTGAACTGAGGCATAGGCGAGGAGATGATAGGTGTTGAAGGGATCGCATCCACTTCAATTTCTTCATCCAACGATTCAGACAAAGCAGCAGAATGTGTTTCTTCATCAGATCCGCTGGGGATCACATATTCTTCATCAAAAGGAACAAGGTCCTTTGATGGCCTGGTTGAGATGGGAACAGCATCAATCGGGTTTGCAAATGAACTTGTCATAGGCTTCATTTTCTTCGGAGCTGAAGAATCTGAAGCAGCTGATGCTTTCCTTTTCTTCACTGCAGCACGCTCTGCAGCCTTGGTCTTCTTCACATCTGATGCAGATGGAAGGATTGGAGTTGAAGTTGGTGCAGGAGCAGCTGAGGAATCTGTTTGATTTTCTTCAGGCACAACTGATGCAGTTGCCCTGAGTTCTTCAGTTTCTTCAGGCACACCACTAGTGGGTGCCCTGGCAATTTCTTCAGCGGCTGGAATGCAGTCATCAGCCCTGGAACTCACATTATCTTCAGCAGCCTGATTGTCATCAGCGGTGCTGGCATTTTCTTCAGTAGGCTGAGCAGATGCTTCAGCCTGAGGAATTTCCTGTTGCATTGGGGCTGCAACATTTGAAGTCAAGTTATCCGCAAGTTTCACAAAACGAACTTTGGCTCCAAGCCAATCAGCGCGATACGCGTCAAAGTCATCACTGAGTTTCTTAATCTTAGTCTGAATAGTGACAAGTTCTTCAGTTGTCATAGAGACAATGTTTTTTTTCAGATAGCGCTCTTTCTTGTACTGCGCTTTCTTGATCTGCCTGGCCTTCTCAAATTTCCACTTTTCTTCTTGAATGAAGTGGGTCAGCATGTGACTTTGGCCAGGAGTCAGCTTGAAGTTAGGCAATGGAGTGTTGGGGTCCTTGTGCCAATCATCAATGTAGTCGAGTATCAGCTTGGGATCCAAAAGCAGTGACACCTCTGATCCTTTGGCTCTAGCGGCCCTGACTTGCCTGTCTCTGATGATTTCTGCAAGTTCATCATCATCAGCTTCGTCTTCATCAGACGGCACTTGGAAAGCGACTTGCTTCTTTTGAGGACTTGGGCGAGGACCTCGTCCAGCAGTGGCCTTTGTCTTCAGCAGTGAGGGGACAGCTGAGGAACTTGGTGTAGCTGAGGAACTAGCTGAGACACCTGAGGCAATGGAGATGCCGGCAGTCCTTTGGCACGAGGTGAGATGCACAGGTGTTGAGGATTTAGTCGGAACAGCTGAAGGCTTTGGCGGAGGAGCTGAGGACTTTGGAGGAACAGGAGCAGCATGAGGAATTTGCCGTGAGGGCTTTGAGGATTCTGGCCGTGAGGGCATTGCTGAGGAACTTGGCCTGCGCGCAGGCTTCTTAGACATAGCCTTCTTTGGCTTGACAGCTGAGGCCTCGGCAGAGGCAGCAGCAGCAGAGTCTTCATTGAATTTCCTCACTGCTTCTCTAGCTTGCTTAGCCAGCTTGGCTTGGCGCTTGGCCCATTCATCAGGATAGTCCTCACCGCGCTTGAGGCTGGTGGGATCTGCTATTTGGCCAGGTGCCAATGGAGCTCTTGGGCATGGAGGATTGAGTGTGAATTTCTTCATGTACTTAGGAGTGACATATCTGTAATCCCTCCATTCTCTTGCCCATCTCCTCTCTATCCTCTATTTGCGCACTTTGCGCTCATTCTTGGTTTCCTCGGTAGGTGTGTAGTACCCAGCATATATGTCATCAGGGATCTCAAACGCTGTATTTACCTCAGGCCTCTTTCCTCCCTTCTGTGGCTTCTTACCATCAGCCATTTTCTTCAGTTGAGGAATTTGAACAATTGAATTATCTGAAGAAGTATGCAACTTTTCTTCGAGGAACGCTGCAAATGAGTTAAGTTGATGAGAACCTAGTGATTCAGCAGCTGACATGTGTACCTGTGAACAGAGTATAGTTGCGAGGAATTTGGAGAGGTCATATGCGTTCTCAGAAGGTTTTTCAAAAAGAACAAGTTTGAGGAATTCGACCAGATGAGTCTTGAAGATTTTCACTAAGCGTTCTTTGTCTTAGGTTCTAGAGTTGTATAGATCGAAGATCCACACAATTGAGGAATCTTGAAGAAAAATGATGCTTAGAGAAACAAATCAAGAACAGATGACTTGTGAGGTGTTCAGTGTGTGAAGATATGAAGAAAAACACTTTTGAAGATTTTGCAGATAATCATCCGAATCAAACGAGGGCAGTAAAAGTAACTTTTAATTACCCTGGACGAAGAACACGACGAACAGTGAAGTGGAGAGGTGAAGTTCGTCTGTGTAGATCTTCCACGCCCTAACTCGGCGGAGGAAGACGGCTACGGTGACGGCGGAGTGAAGATTTCCGCGGTCGGCACGAGTACGTCGGCGACGAGGTTGAGGCAGTGAAGCTCTTCCTCACCGGCGGCGATGAAGTAGCGGCGGCGCTAGGGTTTGAGAAGCTTGAGCTAGAGAGAGAGGTCGAGCAGAGTAAAAGAAGTGAGGAAGGGAAGGAGGGGTATTTATAGACACGGTGAAAACTGCTCGCCCGAAGAAATTGGACGAACGTGCCTGAGGGAGTCCTGGATTAGGGGGTGTTCGGATAGCCGGACTATACCTTCAGCCGGACTCCTGGACTATGAAGATACAAGATTGAAGACTTCGTCCCGTGTCTGGAAGGGACTTTCCTTGGCGTGGAAGGCAAGCTTGGCGATACGGATATGTAGATCTCCTACCATTGTAACCGACTTTATGTAACCCTAACCCTCTCCGGTGTCTATATAAACCGGAGGGTTTTAGTCCGTAGGACAACATACACAACAACAATCATACCATAGGCTAGCTTCTAGGGTTTAGCCTCCTCGATCTCGTGGTAGATCTACTCTTCTACTACCCATATCATCAATATTAATCAAGCAGGACGTAGGGTTTTACCTCCATCGAGAGGGCCCGAACCTGGGTAAAACTTCGTGTACTTGCCTCTTGTTACCATCCGGCCTAGACGCACAGTTCGGGACCCCCTACCCGAGATCCGCCGGTTTTGACACCAACATTGGTGCTTTCATTGAGATTTCCTCTGTGTCGTCGCCGTCAGGCTTGATGGCTCCTACGATCATCGATAGCAATGCAGTCCAGGGTGAGACCTTCCTCCCCGGACAGATCTTCGTCTTCGGCGGCTTCGCACTGCGGGCCAATTCGCTTGGTCGTCTGGAGCAGATCGAAAGCTACGCCCCTGGCCGTCAGGTTAGATTTGGAAGTTTAAACTACACGGCTGACATCCGCGGGGACTTGATCTTCGACGGATTCGAGCCAATGCCGAGCGTGCCGCACTGTCACGACGAGCATGATCTAGCTCTGCCGCCGAACAGTGCCCTGGAGGCCACACCCGCATCGGCTCCGACCCTTAATTCAGAGCCAACTGCGCCGATCGAGGATGGGCGGTTGGACGCCACCTCGGGGGCTGCGACCCCAACGGCGATTGAGCCAAGCACCAGCCCCGTACTCTGCGAGACTCGTGACTCCAAGGAGCCGGACTCCTCTCCGGACTCCGAACCCTCCACGCCCCTACCGATCGAATCCGATTGGGCGCCGATCATGGAGTTCACTGCCGTGGACATCTTTCAGCACTCGCCTTTTGCCGATATCCTGAAGTCACTAAAGTCTCTCTCTTTATCAGGAGAGCCCTGGCCGGACTACGGTCAGCAAGGTTGGGGTACGGACGATGAAGAAATTCAAAGCCCACCCACCACCCACTTTGTAGCCACTATCGACGACTTAACCGACATGCTCGACCTCGACTTCGAAGACATCGACAGTATGGACGTCGATGAAGGAGACGATGAAGAACCAGCGCCTATTGGGCCCTGGAACGCCACCTCGTCACATGACATATACATGGTGGACGCACCAAAAGACGACGAGGAGGAGCGGAAGGACGCACCGAAGGCTTGTTCCCTCGAAAAGCAGTCAAAGCGGCGACGCAAGCGCCGCCCCAAATCCCGCCCCGACCGAAATAGCGATCACACAGACCCAATGCTGGAGCAGGCCGAACCGCTGCCGGACAACGGCAATTCGGATAATCAAACCGAACAAACAAATCCTATCAAGGATCATGGTCCAGACAACATAACGCCGGACAGGCATCCAGAGCAGCAGACCGCCCGTAAAAGGCTTGTTGCCACCGCGAGGAGTCTGAGAAAGCAGAAGCAAAGGCTCAAGGCCGTGCAAGACACACTCCAAATCAGATGGAGTAAAATACTCAACACTGCAGCAAGGTATGGCAACAATCGCCCTTCCAAGAGCTACCCAAAGCGGAAACTGCTACCCGAATTCGATGAGGAGGCCTCAGACCCCCCACAACCAAATATCAAAGCAGCCACCTGGTCGGATAGACGACCCCTTTACCAACACAGAGTGGCATACAACGCCGCTCACAATACACTACGCGACCCATGCGAGGGCTCGCACCCAAAGGACGGCGCAACAAGATCCATCTATGGACCACGCAAGCGCGCCCCAGCATACAATGCAACACAACAAACATCCGAACAATGCGGTACACCCAGCTACAGGGGTGCCGCACACCCCCTATGTTTCACCGATGAGGTGCTGGACCATGAATTTCCAGAGGGATTCAAGCCCGTAAACATAGAGGCATACGACGGGACAACAGACCCTGGGGTCTGGATTAAGGACTACATCCTTCACATCCATATGGCTCGAGGAGATGATCTCCACGCCATCAAGTACTTACCCCTCAAGCTTAAAGGGCTAGCTCGTCACTGGCTCAAAAGCCTCGCCGAAAGCTCCATTGGAAGTTGGGAAGAGCTCGAAGACGCCTTTCGGGCAAATTTTCAAGGGACTTATGTCCGACCTCCGGATGCGGATGATTTGAGTCACATAACTCAACAGCCCGGAGAGTCAGCCCGAAAGCTTTGGAACAGGTTTCTTACTAAAAAGAACCAGATTGTCGACTGTCCAGACGCCGAAGCCTTGGCAGCTTTCAAGCATAGCGTCCGTGACGAATGGCTCGCCAGACACCTCGGCCAAAATAAGCCGAGAACGATGGCCGCACTAACAAACCTCATGACCCGCTTTTGCGCGGGTGAGGACAGCTGGCTAGCCAGATGCAGCACCAGCAACCCCAGTACATCTGAAGTTAGAAATAGAAACGGGAAATCACGGCGCAACAACAATAACAAACGCCGGAATAAAGAAGATAGCACGAAGGGCACAGCAGTAAATGCCGGATTCAAAAGCTCTTGATCAGGTCAAAAGCCGCCCCTAAAGGCATCAAGGATGAACTATCCAGCCTCAACAAAATTCTGGACCAAGTATGTCAGATCCATAGTACCCCTGGTAAACCTGCTAATCATACCCACAGAGAATGTTGGGTCTTCAAGCAGTCCGGCAGGCTCAACGCCGTACACAAGGGGGAGGATACACCAAGTGAAGACGAGGACGAGCCCCCCAAGCAAGAGACGGGGGAACAAAAGAAATTTCCACCAGAAGTCAAAACAGTAAACGTGTTACACGTGATCAAGGGAAAAAACAACACAGCACTCCCAGAAAAATATACCCAAGTGCCTGTCACCGCGAAGTCCTGCCACTGGTCGTCTCAACCAATCACTTTCGACCATCACGATTACTTAGCAAGTATCCGACACGCAGGATGGGCTGCCCTGGTATTAGACCCAATAATTGGCGGATATCACTTCACACGAGTCTTGATGGATGGCGGCAGTAGCCTAAACCTAATATATCAGGATACAATCCACGGGATGGGGTTAGACCCAACACAAATTCGACATAGCAATACTACCTTTAAAGGAGTAACGCCAGGCAAAGGGGCTCGATGTACGGGTTCCCTCCTACTACAAGTTATATTCGCGCTCCCCCCGATAACTTCCGTCGCGAGCATTTAACCTTCCACATCGCTCCGTTTCAAAGTGGCTATCAAGCACTGCTCGGACGTGAAGCTTTCGCTCGCTTTAATGCAATACCACACTACGCCTCCCTCACACTCAAGATGCCCGGTCCACGTGGCATCATTACAGTGCACGGAAATATCAAGCGATCTCTGCGCGCCGAAGAGAGTGAGGCTGCCTTGGTAGCCGCACGCTAAAGGCGCCCGGACCAGAAAGCGTCCAATAGGTCGTCAAGACCTTAGACATAACTAATCGAGTCCGGCGCCGCTACTTATACCAAACAAATTGTCACACCCCTATTTGTCAAGACAAGGGGCTCAAAGCATGCAGACAAGTGGCAATTTCTTCTCATCTTGAATTATGCATGGTTTCTTTAAACTATCTTTTTGCACGAAAACTTTTTCACCTAAATTCCTCTCTTTTACAGACGATCACCGTGCTACACCCGTTCAGGATACGGCACAATGGAGACACAGGCGCAGACGTGCAGTAGGGACCCGTTCCAAGGATTCTTTTTAGATTAAGACCCTGCGTAAACCTTTTTTACTGTCTCTTGTTGATACATATCCACCGAAGGATGCGGACGTATTGGCATGTGGCCATGCCAGAACAATGCACGTACCTGGACAGAAGGGGCTTCTTACAAAGGCCATTATTTAGGCCCGGTTTATACCACTAAGACCGAATACCTTAGGGAGTGTTCGGCGTCGCGAGTTCGGCCTTATATGCATCAGCTCCGAATCATTGTCTTTGGTCAAATGTTGGGTTTGCCCGGCTCTTGTGTTTTGGTGCCTTATGTTCCACTTTACCGGCTAAGGTAGCACCAGGAGAACTACTGCGATTGTGCCCTGGTTCATCCGGACGAGCACCTCAATAGAGAAAGCCGAAAACTGACTGTCATGATATAGCGTGAGACTGGTCAACCACTCGATGACCTGTCGGAATGTTAGAATTCCTCTGCCTTAACGAAGGGTCGTTTTCCGGCCAGGCATGTACGCACCCCGGGATAGGGAGAGTGCGGAGCCACCAGGGGCTATCTAGTAGCCCCACTGTCAAACTCCTATGGCTAAGTGAAAGTGCTAAAGCATTATAGTCCGGTTTCCTCGCTCGCTCCGCTATCACCTCCTTAATAGGACCAAGACGTTGGGTTAAG
The DNA here is from genome assembly GCF_003073215.2 of Triticum urartu. NCBI lineage: Eukaryota > Viridiplantae > Streptophyta > Magnoliopsida > Poales > Poaceae > Triticum > Triticum urartu. Next base: position 71,626,883 of record NC_053026.1, on the reverse strand, counting down.
TGTGAACGCGTGTTTTTGCGAGCACCTCCGCATTATATGCGTGAGGGTTGAAGCCGACGGCTGCAATCTTTCAGGTTATACACATGTATACATAAACGGCCGCCCAGGAGGCATCATATTACTTTCAAGAAAAAGTATAAAAATAGCCTTATAAAAATTTATAAAAGCATTTCGCTTACAATGAGATTACATATCACTCAAACATAATATTTTTTGAGCACTGGGTCTCTATCAAACGAGCACCCTCAAGAACTTCTTCAAAGTAGTGCTCAGCAGCCCTTCGACCTATGGCCGAATCCCGCGCTGCAACAGTGGTAGCATCCATATCCGCCCAGTATGCTTTAACACAGGCAAATGCCATCCGTGCGCCCTCTATGCACGCCGACCTCCTCATCGCATTAATGCGCGGCACCACATCAAGGACCTGCTGCACCAAGCTGAAATAGTTGTTCGGTTTTGACCTTCCCGGCCACAGCTGATCCATAACAGACCTCATAGAGAGTCCGGACAACCTGTTTAGTTCGGCCCATTCGGCTAATTGGTCAGTCAATGAAAGTGGACGCTCGGGAGAATGGAATTGTCTCCAAAACAGCTGGTCTACTCCACGGTCTGTCTGACCCTGGAAGTACTTGGCCGCATCGGCAGCGCTCGCCGCCAAATCCATATACACATCCTCCGAACTCCACAGCCGATCCAGAGGAGCATACCGTGGATCTCCGAATTTCCTCCGCAACATAAAGGATTTCCCAGCTACAATATCCCCGGCTTCCCGCAGCTCCTCCTTCTTTACCCTCATAGCAGAGCGGAGATCCTTTTTCGTCGTAGCAGCCTTCTCAAGCTCCGATGCCTTCGCTTGGTTTTCCTTTTCAAGAACCCGGCACCGGTCGGCGGCGGCTTTTAATTCCACAGCCATCTTGGCCATCTTGTTTCGGGTCTCGCCATGCGCGGCCTTCTCGGCTTGCAACTCTTCGGTCGCCTTCACAGCAGCCGCATTACCTAACCTCGCTTGTTCCTTGGCTCGGGCAAATTCTGCCCTCAAGGCTTCAACAGTGGCAGCTCCATCTGCAGTCACAACATATTTAAGATACTGGCATCATGCTGCTCTTCCTATGTGACGTTTACCAGATATTGATACTTACCATGTGACTCGTCAAGCCTTTTGTTAACAAGCTCGATGTCGGCGTCTGCCGCATCCAACTGCCGTTCTAAATGGGCAAACTCGCTAGTCCGGCTAGCCACCGGAGCTTCCATCACCTACACATAAAGGCAGTATGGTTATTTCCTGGGAACATGATCCTCTGTTCGTCGTCGTTTCCGACGACAACCAGAGTCTCAGGGGCTACTATCTACACAGGGCACACCTAACATGTGCAGGGTTATCATACATTCTTTTACGTACCTCAAAGCCTGTCAATAGACTCATAAAAGCTTCATGCAATCCGCCTTCGGCGGACGATATTCTCTCCATCACCGTATTCATCATCACACGGTGTTCATCTGAGATGGCCGCTCACCCCACCAACTCCCTCAGAACATCCGATCGCACACTGGACGGGGCCGGACTCTTTTGTCTGCTTCCTTCGAGGGTCAATGGGATTATCTTCTGGCCTCACCAGACTCGGAGAGGCCCTCCGCGACGACACTTCAGGGTTGCCCGCTTCTGGAGCGGAGGAGTCCGGAGGAGGCGTTTCGCTCTCCATCATCTCTGGAAGAAGATCCCCCGAAGATGAGCTCATTTGAGAGGGGCTAAGGCCCGAACTGCAAAATATGCGGTGGTTATTTTCTCAGACGAAAAATGGCATATCCGTACTATTAAAGGTATTTCGGGTCACTTACGACTCGTGGGAGAATTGATCCCCCCGTGGACTTTGTGCGGCAACAGCGCCCCCCGAGGTAGGACCCTCTGTGGGAGACTTCTTCTCCCGTTTGGAAGCTTCGGCTTCCGAATCCCCGGGCGCAGTCCTTTTCCTCTTCTGGTCGCCTTCCCTCATGGAGACGCTCGCTCCCTCGGCTAGGATGGGCAGCGTTGGGGGCCCGCGTCCGCCCGCATTATCCTCCACGGTATCTTCCTTCAAGGGCTCCGGGCAAGGTGCGGTCTAGAGCATCTTTTCCAATACCGGATTTTCCAAACCCTCAGGGAGGGGGGCCAAACACCGAATCAACTTCGCCCTTGTTAGCCAGTCCTGGTCAAAAAGCGAACTCTCAGAAATAACTTCGTAACAAAGTAGAGAAAGTATGTTCGGCCGGAAGATGCCTTACCTGTTCGGCGGTGCGGTTGCTACTCAGGCCCACGGCCTCGGTGATTTCCGGACACTCCGTCTGAGGTCCGAAGAATGACTTGTACATCTCCTCGTGCGTCAGGCCAAGAAAATTTTGAATGGCACGCGGTCCCTCGGGGTTGAACTCCCACAAGCGAAGAGGCCGGCGTTTGCAAGGATGGACTTGACGAACCAGCATGACCTGTATCACCGCAACCAAACTGAAATCTCCATTGAAGAGATCTCGAATGCGGCCTTGCAGTATAGGCACATCCTTGGCTGGCCCCCAGCTCAGACCTCTGCTGATCCATGACATCAGTTGTGGTGGGGGGCCCGAGCGGAAAACAGGGGGGCCGCCCACTTGGCACTTCTAGGAGCCGTGATGTAGAACCACTCCTGTTGCCACAATTCAGACACCTTTGGGATGGAACCTTTGGGCCACGGAGCTCCCGTCATCTTGCGTATTGCGGCACCACCACACGCTGCATGTTGCCCCTCGACCAGCTTCAGTTTCACTTCAAAGGTCTTGAGCCATAGGCCAAAGTGAGGGGTAACCCGGAGGAAGGCCTCGCACACGATAATAAATGTCGTGATATGAAGAAAGGAGTCCGGAGCTAGATCATGAAAATCTAGCCCGTAGTAAAACATCAAACCCCTGACGAAAGGATCCAGGGCAAGGCCTAGGCCTCGGAGGAAGTGGGAAACGAACACGACGTTCTCGTTAGATTCGGGGGTGGGGACAGCCTGCCCTCAGGGAGGCAGCCGATGCAAAATCTCGGCGGTCAGATATCTAGCCTCCCTCAACTTCTTGATGTCTTCTTCCGTGACGGTGGAAGGCATCCATCGGCCTTGAAGGCTAGATCCGGACATGACTGAAGGTTCGGGGCGCCTGACCTGAACTTCGGGCGTTTGAGCTTGAGGTGGGGGAAGGATTCGATTGAGCACGGGAGGGAAAAATAAAATCCTTGTCCCCTTTATAAAGAGGGTGAATATCAAGCGTCTTCTCCGTGTCCGTTTGGACTTGCCTATAATCTAGGAGTCCTAGAAGAGGTTGGGTTACCCACGCCCGTGTTGATGAGAATCCCGGGATAAGGGGACACGATCTCTGCTTTAACAAGACGTGCCAAGGAAACCGCCTCGCATGACGCGCTGAGGTAGGATAATGAAACGACTCAGATAAAGGCTTGGCCGTGGTGTGACACGCTGCGGAATACGTCAGCAGATTAGATTGGTGTAAATATTATTCTCTCTATGGCAATATGTGGAAACTTATTTTGCAGAGCCAGACACTACCTTCGTGTTCAAAATCTTCTATGAAGTACTTGGAGGAGGAACCCGCCTTGCAATGCCGAAGACAATCTGCGTGCCGGACTCATCGTCATTGAAGCCTGGTTCAGGGGCTACTGAGGGAGTCCTGGATTAGGGGGTGTTCGGATAGCCGGACTATACCTTCAGTCGGACTCCTGGACTATGAAGATACAAGATTGAAGACTTCGTCCCGTGTCCGGAAGGGACTTTCCTTGGCGTGGAAGGCAATCTTGGCGATACGGATATGTAGATCTCCTACCATTGTAACCGACTCTATGTAACCCTAACCCTACCCGGTGTCTATATAAACCGGAGGGTTTTAGTCCGTAGGACAACATACACATCAACAATCATACCATAGGCTAGCTTCTAGGGTTTAGCCTCCTCGATCTCGTGGTAGATCTACTCTTGTACTACCCATATCATCAATATTAATCAAGCAGGACGTAGGGTTTTACCTCCATCGAGAGGGCCCGAACCTGGGTAAGACTTCGTGTCCCTTGCCTGCTGTTACCATCCGGCCTAGACGCATAGTTCGGGACCCCCTACCCGAGATCCGCCGGTTTTGACACCGACAGTGCCCCTGACCCTTCTCATTCGGATGACATGTGTCACCCACGTAGTGAGAGGTGGAGATCATGTTAGAACGTGGGTGAGTGGATAAGTGTATCGTGTGCGGAACGGTTTGAGCGGCAAAGCCGAAAATTTCGATAAGATAGGTTTTAAAGTTTCGTTCGCAATTTCTTCAGCTGACAAGGACACAGTGAAGATTTTGAACGAGTTTCAAATAGAACGCACATGAAGAATTTTTGAACAGATTGGGTTGAGTATAGCATAGAGGGGAAGGGTCCGATCACATTCACTTAGCAGAAAACCAACTTGAAGAAAGAGCAATAAGTGAATGTTGTAGAGGACATAAACTCATATATGTATATATATAGCCAATGAAGAAGAACTACGGGACAAGTGAAGACAATGCAAAGTTGAAGAATATGAATAATTGAGGAATTTCAACTTTTGGTGGTGGCGTGACCCATCATATAAGAATGATGATTTTAGACACCGCGTACAATTATCGTAGGGTTCTGAGAATCAAATTCTTCGTTAATTTCTTCACACTAAGAGTGTTATTCTTCATTGATTGAAGAAAAACGTTTCTTCATGTGTTGCACATCTAAGTCATAAATTTTGCATAAGTGTTAGGATGAGTGTCCTTTTCAAAGAACATTCGAAGATTCTAGGATATTTAGCTCACACCGCAACTTGCTAAATCTCTTCTCATCCAAGTGTTGGTGTGTGAGCTAGATATCGAAGAATATGCTTCATAGCCTTATGGTGTGATTCCTCCGGTGTAGCTTGAAATCGGGCACACATGCAAACACTAAGCATTATATCTGGCCTAGATGCACATAAGTACAATAAGGAACCTATCGTGGAGCGGTATACCTTATGATCGAAGTCAATACCATTTTCATCAGTGCACAAATGGCCATTTGTGGGCATAGGAATTTTGACGCCTTTACAATCTTGCATGCCGAATTTCCTCAGTACATCCTTGAGGTATTTCTCCTGAGATATGAATATGCCATTGCGTTGTTGACGAATTTGAAGACCTAAGAAGAATTTCAACTCTCCCATCCTAGACATTTGATATTCTTCACTCATCATATATGCAAATTCATCACTATAACGTTGGTCAGTACAGCCAAAGATAATATCATCAACATATATTTGGCACACAAACAATTCACCATCATAAGATTTAGTGAAAAGAGTAGGGTCGAGTGAACCAGGTTTGAAGCCTTTCTTCATGAAGAGGTCCTTCAAGGTATCATACCAAGCCCGTGGGGCCTGCTTGAGGCCATAGAGGGCCTTGTTGAGTCTGAAGACTTTGTCAGGATTCTTTGGATCTTCAAAACCTGGGGGTTGAACAACAAATACTTCTTCCTCAAGCTTACCATTGAGGAATGCACTTTTCACATCCATTTGATATAAAGTGATATCATGATGGTTAGCATAAGCAAGTAATATGCGAATAGCCTCAAGTCTAGCAACATGTGCAAAAGTTTCATCGAAATCTATTCCTTTAACCTGTGTGTAGCCTTGAGCTACAAGTCGTGCCTTATTCCTCACTACAAGGCCATTTTCATCTTGCTTGTTGCGGTAGATCCACTTTGTGCCGATGATATTGTGCTTGCAAGGATCTGGACGTTTGACCAGTTCCCAGACATTGTTGAGCTCGAACTGATGTAATTCCTCTTGCATGGCCTGAATCCACTCAGGCTCCAGAAATGCTTCATCTACCTTAGTGGGCTCTCTAATAGAGACAAAAGCATATTCTTTTGCAATGCGAGGATGAGCTAGTTGTCGTTGAAGAGTTTGATCAGCGTTTTCTTCAGCACCATTTTCTTCAGCATTTTCTTCAGGTGCATTAGCTCGACATTCTTCATGTTCTGGAATGAATTCTTCAGCATATTCTTCAGTAGGAATGACATCCTCAGTAGCCTTGAACTTGATAGTTTCCTCAGGTGCTGGTTCATCTATCACAGTAGGTAGGTGCTCTCTTTGCGAGCCATTAGTTTCATCGAACCACACATCTACAGTTTCAACAACTTTGTGAAGAACGTTGTTGAAGACTCTATAGGTGTGCGAGTCCTTTCCGTAACCAAGCATAAAACCTTCATGTGCTTTCGGTGCAAATTTTGAGTTGTGATGAGGATCTCTAATCCAACATTTAGCACCGAAGACTTTGAAATAACTTACATTGGGTTTCTTATCAGTGAGGAGTTCATAGGCAGTCTTTTTGAAGAATTTGTGAAGATATACTCTGTTGATGATGTGGCACGTAGTATCAATTGCCTCAGTCCAGAAACGATGAGCCGTTTTGTATTCATCAAGCATAGTGTGAGCCATCTCAGCAAGAGTCCTGTTCTTGCGCTCCACGACGCCATTCTGTTGAGGAGTGTAAGGAGCAGATAACTCATGAGTAATACCAAGTTCATCAAGATAGTCATCGAGACCAGAATTCTTGAACTCAGTGCCATTGTCACTTCTGATGTGCTTGATCTTCACACCAAAGTTGGTTGAAGCCCTCGAGGAAAATCGTTTGAAGACTTCCTGCACTTCATGTTTGTAAGTAACAAGGTGTAACCATGTGTAGCGAGAATAATCATCAACAATAACAAAGCCATATTGAGATGCTTCATTTGAAATAGTAGAATAATGATTAGGACCAAAGAGATCCATGTGAAGGAATTCAAATGGGCGAGTGGTGGTCATGATAGTCTTCGCTAGATGCTTGGCCTTCGTCATCTTCCCAGCTTCACAGGCTCCGCATAGGTGATCTTTGAGGAATTTGACATTCTCGATGCCAATGACATGCTTCTTCTTTGCAAGCGTGTGCAATTTCCTCATGCCTACATGACCAAGTCGTCGATGCCAGAGCCAGCCTTCTGAAGCTTTTGCAAGTAAGCACACGGCTGGTTGTGGTCCTGTAGAGAAATCAACAATATACAGGTCTCCTCTCCTAAAGCCTTCGAAGACTTTGGAATTGTTAGCTTCCATAACCACAACACAATGGTACTTGCCAAAGACAACAACCATATCAAGATCACAAAGCATTGAGACAAACATAAGGTTGTATCCTAAGGACTCAACAAGCATGACTTTGTCCATGTGTCGATCCTTTGTGATTGCAACCTTACCTAGACCCAATACCTGACTTTTGCCTTTGTTAGCAAAGATGATATGCTTCAGATGCGACGGAGATAATGGAGCATCCATCAATAGATTCTCGTCACCAGTCATGTGGTTTGTACATCCACTATCGAGGACCCACTCAGTGGCTTTGGGTTGATCATCCTGCAGATGAATTAGTGCAGCTTACAAACTCATATACTTCATCAGTGAAGAATATGAAATCAATTCATTAGATCAGTTTCATCAAGCAAAACAACAGATAAAGCAATATGAGGACGTGAGAAATGAAAGTTCATTTCTTCATGATTAGCCTGCCTCCTATCAGGCAATGCTCAGGTCTCCAGCAAATTCTCAGACGATTACGTGCGTCTGGAGACCTGACCCTGCAGAAGAGATTAGTTCTTTTTCTTCACCACCCACATCTGAAGGGGTGGCAAAGAGTTCATCATTCTGCGAGCTCCATACGAGAAGGATGGCATAGAAGCCAGTCCATTTCTTTTCACATAAGAGGGGTTAGAGTAAGCATAAGAGTATGCAGAGAAATTCTTCGAGGACTTATGGACATAATGATTTGAAGAATAATGCACATATCCATAATCCTTAGATCTTCCCTGCGAAACAGACGGGTTAGCACGATGATGTTCATATGAGGACTTGGATCCATATGAGGAATTTGATCTGGGCTTCCTATTCTTCACAGGTGGCGTCATGATGACATTCACCTGAAGATTTTCAAGGCATCTTTTGGGAACCCAGATTTTCTTCATCGGGGAGCCGTTCCTGCAGTTAGTGCCAACATATCTAGCAAATACTTCACCATCCTGATTTTTGAACAGCTTATAGTTGGAGTTAATTGACTCATCATCAGAATGAGGAGATTCACATGCAAATCCGGATATGTTAGATGGATCAACTAGAGGTCCCTTTGCAGCAACCCATGTAGTTTTGGGGTACTGCTCAGGCTTCCAATATGTGCCATCAGCATTGAGTTTCCTTTCAAAGGCGATACCCTCTTTCCTAGGGTTCCTATTGAGGATCTGCTTTTTAAGCACATCACAAAGAGCTTGATGCCCTTTGAGGCTTTTGTACATGCCTGTCATGTACAGTTCCTTCAGCCCTGCATCGTCAGTGATACTAGCAATGTCCTCAGATGAGGAATTAGTGATAGCAGAGGCATGTGAGGAATTTGAAACATTAACAGTATTTGAACATTCAGGTGAAGAATTAGCAGATTCACGTTCAATGCACTTCAAGCATGGAGGAACAAATTCTTCCTGAGATGCGCTGATTTGTTGAGCAAGTAATGAATTGCGCTCCTTCTGAAGATCTTCATAACTCACTCTTAGCTTCTCAAGGTCTTGCTTTCTTTGAAGAAATTCATAAGAAAGCTTCTCATGATCCGATAAGAGAGTGTTATGATGACTTTGAAGTTTTTCAAGCTTGGATTGAAGTCTCTGAAGATTTTCAGTCAAAGTTTCAGTGCGATCCATTTCTTCACCCAACATATCATCACTTTTATTTAGCATGTTTTGAACCTTTTCTAAAGCCCTTTGTTGTTTTATAGCAATCTTAGCAAGTTTAGAGTAGTTGGGCTTAAGATTTTCATCAGATTCATTCTCACTTGATTCAGAGGAGGTATATTTGAGTACCTTGGCACCCTTTGCCATGAAGCAATAGGTGGGAGCGTAGTCATCATCGCCTTCATCAGCCTTGTTGATGAGGTCATTTTCTTCAGTGTTGAAGATAGACTTGCTGACGAATGCAGTAGCGAGAGCAAGGCTTGCCACTCCGGATTCGGACTCGTCAGATGACTCCTCTTCCTCATTTTCTTCAGATTCAGCCTCAGAGTCCATTTCCTTGCCAATGAATGCCCTGGCCTTCTTGGAGATGCTCTTCTTGTGATATGAAGGCTTTGAGGATTTTGATGATGAGGATTTTGTGGATTTCTTATTTTTCTTCGCATCATCAGAACTGTAATCCTTGTATTTCTTCTTCTTTGATTCCTTTTCCCACTGAGGACAATCTTGAATAAAATGTCCAGGCTTCTTGCATTTGTGACAGAGCCCCTTCTTGTAGTCACTGGATGAGGAATCATTGCTCCTTGAGGATCTTCCAAGGCGACCACGTCTTGAGAACTTTTGGAACTTCTTCACGAGCAGAGCCAGATCATGGCTCAATTCTTCAGGATCACCAAGGCTGCTACCAGAGTCTTCATCTTCGGACTCAGATACTGCCTTGGCCTTCAGTGCACGTGTTATGCCATAGCTTGAACCATAGAGATCTCTCTTTTCAGCAAGTTGGAACTCATGAGTATTTACCCTCTCAAGAATATCAGCGGGATCAAGTGACTTGTAATCAGCACGTTCTTGTATCATCAATGCCAGAATGTCAAATGAGGAATCAAGCGATCTCAGCAATTTCTTCACCACCTCATGGTCGGTGATGTTAGTGGCACCAAGTGCTTGAAGCTCATTTGAGATGTCAGTGAGGCGATCGAAGGTTTGTTGAACATTTTCATTGTCGAGTCTTTTGAAGCGTTTGAAGAGATTGCGAAGAACATCAACTCGAGAGTCACGCTGAGTTGAGACTCCTTCATTCACTTTGGACAACCTGTCCCAGATAAGCTTCGCTGTCTCCAAAGCACTCACTCTGCCATACTGTCCTTTGCTCAGATGGCCACATATGATATTCTTCGCTTGAGAGTCGAGTTGCTTGAATCTCTTCACATCAGCAGCATTCAGAGAAGGTGTGACTGAGGGAACACCATTTTCCACAACATACCAGAGATCGTTATCAATTGCTTCAAGATGCATTCGCATCTTATTCTTCCAGTAGGGGTAGTCCGTCCCATCGAAGGTAGGACACCCAGCAGAGACCTTGATCATACCTGCGGTCGACATAACTAAAACTCCAGGCGGTTAAACCAAAATCACACAGAACAAGGGAGTACCTTGCTCCGATACCAATTGAAAGTGCGTTATATCGACTAGAGGGAGGGTGAATAGGCGATTTTTATGAAATTCTTCACTGAGGAATTAGTCAGTGAGGAAATTCATTAGCGAAGAACTACTAGCAGCGGAATAAGTACTCAAAAGTAAACATAACAGAATACAAGCATAGTCATCATGATGAAATGAAGACAGGCACAGAGTACAGGAAGCGTAATCACAGGATAACACAGGATGAAGACAAACAGACTGAAGAAATTGAACTGAGGAAATTGAGAAAGTCTTCAGTCAAAGTCTTCAAACACAGATATGAACAAACACACAACACAGTTATGAGGAAATGTAAGAGTTGGGGGAATAGAACCGGTGAGCTTGGTGAAGACAATGATTTGGTAGACCGGTTCCAACTGCTGTCTCAGTTGTACGTCTGGTTGGAGTGGCTGAGTATTTAAACTCGAGGACACACAGTCCCGGACACCCAGTCCTGAACACGCAGCTCAGGACACCCAGTCCTCACCGTATTCTCCTTGAACTAAGGTCACACAGACCTCGTCCAATCACTCGTGGTAAGTCTTCAGGCGACTTCCAAACCTTCACAAACTTGGTCACCCGGTGATCCACAATTCCTCTTGGATGCTCTAGACCATGACGCCTAACCTTCTGGAAGAAGCACAGTCTTCAAAGGTAACAAGCGTGGATCCACTCAGGATCAATCTCTTCAGTGATGCTCAATCACTTGTGATTTGTAGGTGTTTGGGTTTTTGGTTTTCCGGTTTTTCCTCACTTGATGATTTTCACTCAAAGTCCTCAGAGGATGGGTTGCTCTGAAATGATAAGTGTCAGTTTCTCTCGGAGCAGCCAACCAGCTAGTGGTTATAGGGGGGGGGCTATTTATAGCCTAGGGAGCAGTCCGACATGATAAGACATAAATGCCCTTCAATGATATGACCATTAGGTGGATAGATATTTTGGGATAGCTGGCGCATAGCACAGCAACGGTCGGAATTTTGAGTAGCAAAATCCTCAGGGCTATCATGTTCCTCACCGTGTAGGCAATCCGCACTGGCGAATTCCTAACTCCTCAGTCAGGACAAATTCCTCAGAGACCAGAAGAACTTCGTCTCTCTCACCGAAGAAATTGACTGAACTATATGAGATTTCCAATGGCTTCACTCGAAGGGATTGGTAGGTGTAGGATTTTGAGTTGAGCATCACATGGAAATTTTTCCTTCGTATTTCCTCGACCCCCTTTAACAGTACGGTGTTTCCTATGACTCAAGAAGGAGAAAACAAAACTATGAAAACGAAAGTCTTCACGCTTCATGTTCCTCAAAAGAATACCAAGTCTTCATAGTCACACCAATTTCTTCACTTTTAAAGTCTTCAGAAAGTCTTCAGAAATACCAAAATCTTCAGTCGAAGATATTCATTTTTAGGGGTCGACTTTTCCTGTAAATATCAAACTCCTCATAGACTTATAGACATGTGTACACTCACAAACTCATTAGTCCCTTAACCTATAAGTCTTCAATACACCAAATCACTAAGGGGCACTAGATGCACTTACAGACATGACCCATCCATTAGCTTAGCATAAATGATCGTTTAGTTTTATTGCTATTGCTTTCTCCATAACTTATACATATTCCTACGACTATGAGATTATGCAACTCCTGATACCGGAGGAACACTTAATGTGCTATCAAACGTCACAACGCAACCGGATGATTATAAAGATGCTCTACAGGTGTCTCCGATGGTGTTTGTTGAGTTGGCATAGATCGAGATTAGGATTTGTCACTCCCATTGTCGGAGAGGTATCTCTGGGCCCTCTCGGTAATGCACATCACTATAATCCTTGCAAGCAATGTGACTAATAAGTTAGTTGTAGGATGTTGCATTACGGAACGAGTAAAGAGACTTTCCGATAACGAGATTGAACTAGGTATGATGATACCGATGACCAAATCTCGGGCAAGTAGCATACCGATGACAAAGGGAACAACGTATGTTGTTATGCGGTTTGACCGATAAAGATCTTTGTAGAATATGTAGGAACCAATATGAGCATTCAGGTTCCGCTATTGGTTGTTGATCGGAGACGAGTCTCGGTCATGTCTACATAGTTCTTGAACCCGTAGGGTCCGCACGCTTAACGTTCAATGACGATCGGTATTATGAGTTTATGTGTTTTGATGTACCAAAGATAGTTCGGAGTCCCGGATGTGATCACGGACATAACGAGGAGTCTCAAAATAGTCGAGACATGAAGATTGATATATTGAAAGGTTATGTTTGGACACTGGAATGGTTTTGAATGAGTTCGGGCATATACCAGAGTGTAACCGAAACCCCCCGAGGGCTAAATGGGCCTACATGGGCTTTAGTGGGAGAGAGAGGAGGCGGCCAAGAGGTGGGGGCGCGCTCCCTCAAGCCCAATCCAAAATGGGAAGGGGGCCAGCCTCCCTTTCCTTCCTCTCCTGTCCCCCTTCCTTCCTCCTCCTATTAGGATTAGGAAAGGGGGGAAACCTACTCCTAGTAGGAGTAGGAATCCTCCTTGGGGCGCACCATGAAGGGCCGGCCGGCCCCCTCCTCCCCTCCTTTATATACGGGGGAGGGGGCACCCCATTGACACACAAGTTGATAGTTGTCTTAGCCGTGTGTGGTGCCCCTTCCACAGATTTTCAGCTCGGTCATATCGTTGTAGTGCTTAGGCGAAGTCTTGCGTCGGTAACTTCATCATCACCGTCATCACGCCGTCGTGCTGACAAAACTGTCCCTCGGCCTCAACTGGATCAAGAGTACGAGGGACGTCACCGAGCTGAACGTGTGCATATCGCGGAGGTGTCGTGCGTTCGGTACTTGATCGGTTGGATCGCGAAGACGTTCGAATACATCAACCACGTTACTTAACGCTTTCGCTTTCGGTCTACGAGGGTACGTGGACACACTCTCCCCTCTCGTTGCTATGAATCTCCTAGATAGATCTTGCGTGATCGTAGAATTTTTTTTTTGAAACACTACACTCCCCAACATCTCCATCTTGCCCATATATCTTGCATGCCATATTTATTGATGATTAATTTATTTTCCCATGTTTACAAAGTAATGTGACGCGGTCATTGGATCCAAAACCTTACTGTTTTCCTTATGAATCAAGTATTTTAGGCTTTAAGTTACACCAAAATACTATTACTACCATCGGACCTATTTGCCCATTCAATTATTTACATGCATACTGTCCATGCATATGTCAATAGTTGCAGCGTGCATTTTAATTCTTCCTTTCTCATACCAACATAACACAAGAAATCCCGCTGCAACGCGCGAGGTATCTACTAGTGTCTCCAACGAGGCAATCGGTCCTATATACGGTTGGGGCCGGATTTGGAAACTGGTTTGTTCAAGTAAGGATGGTGTGGCGGCGACGTCATCCTCATGATGGACCTGTGTCCTGGGGCTCCGCCGTTGCGATGGCATTTGCTTCACCGATTGCGCGAAGCTTGGGAGGTAGTCCAAGAGCGGATACATATTATGGTTTGCATCGACGACATCTGAAAGATGAAACATGTGATGGGTCCATGGTTGATGGATGACAAGTATGGTTTCCTCTTTTGATGTCTTAGTCATGGTGGGTGCCAGATCTAGAGTTCGATGGAGTGTCCGGGGTGTTACCTCGGTCTGATTCGTTCAACGACAATGACTTCATTTTTGTTGAGCCACCTTGAAGGTCCGTAAAGCTGCATATTAGCGATGGAGCCGCGTCGAACTCGGGTGAGGAGGTGATCCGTTATCTTTTCTTCGGTGACTGCTGAGGTGGTGCCGGAGGCAAATGACGAGCATTGGTGTCAAGTTGAGAGACATTACCAGTCTTTTGGGATTTGTCATGTCGATCTTTGCGTGATGATTTTTAATAGTGAGTGTATTACTATAAAAAAAGATAGAAAGAGAGTAATGGTACGTACAAATCCGCACCACACACTAGAAACAAACAACTCAGGTGCTGTGCTAGGAAAAAGACCTAGGCAATCACTCGCTAGTCGCGGCGAAGGGTTCTTGAGAGCGAAAAAGTTTTTTTTATCGGAGCCGGGAGCTACCAGTCAAGCATTCGTCGTTGATTCTGGCATTCAGATGTGTGGCATCCAACGTATAAAGTCAGAAAGATTCCTTTGTGCAATACATTTCTATATACAGCTGACACCTTCTGACAAATACATGATCATCACGTCCCCACTACTTTTATATCTAGTACTGCATGCACACTCATAGTCCTCTTCACCCATAGAGAAACTAGCATTTATTTTCTTGTGAGATATTAATTCACCAATATCTTGAAAACAAAAATCTGGTTATTTCATATTTCTATATATTTGAGTTCCTGACAATGAGATCTTTAAAACAAGACCAATTTTGACTATATTTCAAACGAGTTAAAAAAACCGATTTTACTCATTAAAAAACGATTTCACTCATTTCAGTCAACAAAAGTTTACTCATTCCAAACAAATTATTTCACTAATTTGAAAAATACATATTCACTCATTTATAGAATGATTTCACTATTTTGAAATAGCAAGTTTCAGTCTTCTTTAAAATATGATAGTGAAATATGCTTCTGAAAGGATTGAAATCCTCTTTTTGAAGAATCGAAATCATTTCTTTGACAGTTGAAATAACCAGTTCACTCATTCTGAAATACGAAATTGGAATCGGAATAGCTGAAATGACATTGCAAAAAATTAAAAATTATTTATGCCACTCTATTGAAATACAAAATTTCAGTATTTTGTAAGATATGATAGTGTATTTTTTAATTGGATTGAAACTTTATTTTTTGAAGAATTGAAATCATTTCTTTGGGAGTTGAAATAATCAGCGTCAATCATTGTGAAAAATGAAATTGGAATTGGAAAAACTGAAACGACATTGTAAAAAAAATTAATATAACAAGTTACACGTATTTCACACGAAAATATGTGTAAAATGTACGAAGAATAGATTTCACTCATTTCAAATATTGGTCCTCAATTAAAAAACCTTTTACTTCAGGAAACTGGTTTCGCTCATTTCTAAAAATTATCAGCTTAGAAAAACAATTTCACTAATTTCAGAAAACACATTACGCTCATTTTGCAAAACTAATTTCACTGCAAATTTACAAAATATATTGAAACGTATTTCACTCATAACAAATGTCAATTTCAAACACTGAAAAATGCAGTTTCACATAAAATGTTGGTTATATTCCACTTTTTCAAATAACCTATTTCGTTCGTTCCAGAAAACACATTACATTCACTGAGTTAAAATACTATATTTTACTTGTTTCAAAAACCGATATCACTCATTACAAAAATATTGATTTCACTAGTTTCAGAAAACACATTACACTCATTTTAAAAAATAGATTTCACTCATTTCACACATTTTTAGAAAACATGTTACACTCACTTAAAAAGTATACATTCCACTATTATGAGAAAACACATTATGCTCACTCGATTGAAATACTCCTATATTTCAATCGTTTCAAAAACTGATTTCACTCATTACAAAATATATTTTAAAAACAAATTTCATTGTGTATTTCCAACAAAATTGAAACGTATTTCACTGATCACAAATATCAGTATCGAACACTAAAATAAGTAGTTCCACACAAAATATATTGAGTGAAATATCTTAATTGAAACATTGAAAATTTAACGTGTTTTAAATATATCCAAGATTGATCTTGTTCTAAAGGTCCGATCTTTGCGCTACTAATTCAAATATATAAATTATTTCAAAAACAAAATTATAACTTGAAAGATATGAATGATTAAAATTGTCATGGGGTGAATAAAATGAGAGGGAATTGCACAAACCACCACTTATTGAGGCTAGTGTTGCACAAAACACCTACTATACAGGTTTGTTGCGAAGAACACCACATATTGGTGTAATACATTGCAAATAGGTCTAATCTAGTGTTTAGACACATTGATATAATTCCAGATAGATAGGTCTTGCTTGTAAGTGCACATGTGGCAATAAAAACCGGCCACAACAGCCAACATATTAGACTGTCATTGTCTTCCCAAACATGTGGTCCAATTGAGCCGTAACTTTCCCAAATTAATATTGAATACATGTAATATTTACATGAATTGTTTCACATTTTACTGAAAATGTCAAAATTTGAATAAAAAATAGTATGGGCTAACTAAAACTTCCACACTCTAGCAAACCATTGGTCTAAATGGGGTAAAACTTTCCCTAAATGGTAATGTCAAATTTTTCACATTTTCTGAAATTATTAAATTTTGAACAAAATGTTGAATGAAAGAAGTTCGGCATGTGATCACTAGCACCAAAAACATGGTAGATATTGTTGCCATTAGATTTTAGCATCCAAGTAGTTTCTATGTGGCCACTACATCCAAGTAGTGGTCATCACAAAATAATAATGACTAATCTCACACACCTGGTTCGGAGGAGGAGCTCTAGCTCTCCGCGGCCGGTGATTGCGTCTATCCTTCACTACCACCGCCATCGTATGCGCCCGCGGCGGCTCCGCCCGTAGCCACCGGGACATATGTGGTGGCAGGGCGTCGTGCGGGAGGGTCGGCACACCGCGGGTGTGGCTCGATGCGTCGGAGGAGGAGCAAGTGACCTAACTTGAGCAGTGGCACCGTGCTAGAGGAGGAGCGGGCCGATGGGGAGCGCCGCATGCAACGCGAGCGCGGGGAGGAGGAGCACCGACAGCGCTGGCTGCACGAGGAGGAGGAGGAGGAGGAGCGGCGGGAGCAGGAGGAGGAGGCGCCCTGAGCCAGGCGGCCTTGTCGGAGGAGGCCAAGCTGGCGGCCTACCAGACGTTGTTCCCATGGGCGCAGCCGCCGGAGTTCCTCGACCTCACCCGCTCCAACGACGAGGATGACACTTAGGGCTATGGGCGAGGACGGCTAGGAGGCTTTTTTGTTTTTATTATGTTTTTATGTTTAATTATTTTTGAAGTGGACTTTGCGAGGTTTTAATGTTTAATTATGTTTTAAATTTAAATATTTTATGTGCCTATTTATTTATTTAACACCACGTGGACAAATGTGTCGGTCAAGGTGGGCGCACTAACCGTTCTAAATCAAAAATCGGACAAGCGTCTGCTTGGCTGACCCGAACGAACAAAAAACAAACAAAAATCATGTTTGTTTGCATCGGCCGGTTGAAATTGCCCTTACAAGCGGGACCTATCTATCTGACATTATGTTAATGCGTCTAAACACTAGATTAAACCTATTTGCAATGTATTACACCAATATGTCGTGTTCTTCGCAACAGACCTGTATAGTAGGTGTTTTATGCAGCACTAGGCCCAACAAGCGGTGGTTTGTGCAATTACCTCATAAAATGATGTTTTGTTGATGGGAGAGGAGAGAATGAATGTGTCATAACCTTGTACCCGTGTGAAAGAAAAATAGAAGGACATGACAATGCATGCTATCTTTATCTGCCAACGGAGGAACCCACAAAAGAGAAATGCCAACACTTAAAAGCTAGAAAAAGATGTCAAATACGTGCAACTATACTGGGATACACACCATGTGGCTGAACCCCATTGGGTGACCGGTAGCTCCCGGTGCCGGTAAAAGTTACTTTGCGTTCTTCAACACAAGCGCTATATAAGCGACACGCAGTATAAAATCTGCTTTTATCATACACGGACCTGATTTAAAATCTCCGACAGCCGCATAAAAAGCCTGCGCGCTATAATTACTGCAACGCGCATATTAAAAAGGCATCGCGCGCAGTATATTTAGTGTGTCGGTCGAGCGCGCTGCAAATTCTAGGCTGCTGCAGATGAGACCGTTTGATTAGGACCGCTGGACTCGCACGCGCTACATGTTTTACAGCCTTTGTTGAAGCAAACATCTTCTAACACCTAAAAAAAGTACTTGCGCGCTGTAAACTCTTTTTTTTAAGCACCATGCATTGGACGGCTGTTGAAGATGCTATGAGAGACAAGGAAAGATGGTGTGGCTGAGAAGAGAGCTCCACCAAGCTGCGTTGAGCTAATTCAGTCGATTGAACCAACTGTTCGGGAAATTGATTTTGCATGCACGGTTCTGATCAGGTCATGGCGGTGTAGAGATGCGCCGGCAGCCTGGGCTCCGGTACGGCGACGAGTGGCACCTTCCTGCGCGTCGACAGCCCGACATGCTCCTCCATGCTCAGGTCCTCCGGCGAGACCCCCTCGGGCAGCCGCCACGCGAATCCTTGCAGCAGGTTGGCCAGGCCGGCGCCTATCACCTTCATCGCCAGCCCGTACGCCGGGCATATCCGCCGCCCGGCACCGAACGGCAGCAGCTCGAAGTGCTGCCCACGAACGTCCACGGCGCTCCCGGCGAAGCGCTCCGGCCGGAACTCGTCGGGCCGGTCGGGCCACGACGCCGGGTCTCGCGCAATGGCCCACACGTTCACCAGCACGCGCGCGCCGGCGGGGACGTCGTAGCCGGTGACCAGTGTGTCCTCCCGAGCCATGTGCGGGACTAGAAGCGGGCCCACCGGGTGCAGCCGCATTGTTTCCTTCACCACGGCGTCGATGTAGGGGAGGCGGGCCAGGTCGCTTTCTTCGACCCACCGGCTGCGGCCCACCACGCGGTCGAGCTCCTCGGTGGCGGCGGCTGCGGCATCCGGCCGGCGCAAGAGCTCCGACATGGTCCACTCCATGGTCACCGCAGAGCTCTCCGTGCCACCGGCGATGATGTCCTGGACAAAGGCCTTGACGCCGTCACGCGTGAGCCTTGCTTCTGTTGACGACGTCCCAGCCGTCTCGCCTTCCTCCTCGGCGAGCTGCAGCAGCACGTCCACCAAGTCCCTCGCTGCAGCGGACTCGCCGTGGCCAGTTCCGGTAGCCATCGCCACCTGGCGCCGCTCCTCGTCGTGCTCATCGAGAATCCTCTCGAGGAACCGATCGTACACCTTGCTCAACCTCTTCATCCTCCGGACGCAGCCCTGCACGTCGAGCCACCCGAGCCATGGCACCCACTCGCCGACGTTGCTCACCGCTCCGGTCACCGCGAACGCTTCATCAAGCGTTCGCCGGAACTCCTCACCCTCAGGGCTGCCGTAGCAGCCCGACCACTTCTCCCCGATCGACATGCGCAGGACATTCCGCAGCGTGGCGTCCGCCAGGTGCTGCCGGACCGCAACGGCACGGCCGCGGCATTCGAACAGGCCACACACGAGCGCCCGGAGCTCCTGCTTCCGAATATACTCGTACGAGTCGACGCGGCGCGGGGAGAAGAGCTCGGTGGCGCAGAGCCTGCGCGCCATACGCCAGTATGCGCCATACGGGGTGTGCACGATACCAAGGTACCCGTACGCGGCGTGCTCGCCGGCAGCGGTGCACGGACGGTCGGCGAAGGCGAGGTCGTGTGTCTTGAGGACGAGCCGGGCGGCATCGGCGGAGGAGGCGACGACGGCGTGGTAGGAACCAAGACGGAGGTGCATGAGCGGGCCGTGGCGCGCCGCGAGCGCAGCCAGAGCGCGGTGCGGCGGGAGCGCGCCCGCGAGGGCGCCGAGGCTGCCGAGCACTGGCCAGCCCCGCGGTCCCGGCGGGAGGTTCAGGGCCTCACTCTGGCGGCGCCGTGAGAAGACGGAGCTGAGGACGAGTACGATGAGGATGGTGACCAAGGCCATGGCCATGGGCAATGTCAATGTAAGCTCCATTATTGAAACGTTTTGGCCTTGGCACTAGCACTACTTGGGTGTGTATGTGTGACCAAGCATATATATGCATCACTCTCAGTGTAGTTTGTGATGAAAACTGGTTGGCTGTAACACATTTCTCTATCCAAGCATGAAAGGTATGCGGATGGGTGTTTGTGTCTTTGCGATACATAGGTCCTGATTCCCCTCGGCACATGCAAGGAAAATATGCAGATAAGTGTTTTGTGTGTGATCCACGAGGAGACAGGTCTTTTTCAGTGTGCAGGCTGCCACGAAAAAAAGTGTATTTCCCGTACTCGGGCGCGGATGTTTGGTCTACGGGGACATCTACAGCCTATAAGATTTTTTTTAGTAATTTAATAAAAAGTCAAAAAATTCTAAAAATACTTTTTTTAATAAACTTGACCTTCTATTGTACTTATGAGAAAAATTTCACAAAAAACATTCCCCATTTGACTTCTTTTTAAAAAGACAATTTTTTGGTCAAAATAGTGTGAATAGTGACCTATAATAGCAAATAAAATTTGTCTTTTTCTATAAAGTCAACATTGTTTTTTTTTCGTGAAAATTTATATACTAGTGCAAAAGTAAGTCAAGTTTATTCTGAAAATACTTCTGAACTATTTTGATTTTTGTTTAATTATTAGAAAAAACCCATATAGGGTGTATATACAACTAGGAACCAAAGTGTATTTCCCATACTCAGTACTCCTACATAGTACTCTCTCTCTATATATATATATATATATGGCTGGACTATTTTGTTACCCGCAACAGAATAATCCACCTCCCGCTGACGGGCCTCGCCCCCACCTCCCGGCGACGCGCCGCGCCACCACCTCCCGCAGACGCGCCGTCTCCTCCCTCGCCAATGTGCCGCCCCTGCCTCCCACCGACGCGCCGCCCCCCCCCCTTCTCGCCGACGCGCCCCGCCACCACATCCCACCGATGTGCAGCCGCCTACCTCCCGGCGACGCGCCGCGCCACCACCTCCCGCAGTCTCGCCGTCTCCTCCCACGCCGACGCACCCCGCCACCACCTCCCGGTGATGCGCCGCCCCTCCTAGTCCCGCCGATGCGCTGCACCACCACCTCCCCGCGCCCCGGCCGCCCCTTCTAGTCCCGCCGATGCGCCACACCACTACCGCCGCCCAACCCGTCCGCCCACAAGCTTGGGCACTAGGTTTCCCTCCTCGCTGTGGTGTCCCTGCTGACCATCAACATCGGAAGCGGGTTGGCGACCGGGACCTCATCGTGCCCGTCTCCGACATGTGTCGAGGTAAACAAAGTCAGCGGAATTGGTATTGTGAGCTTGTTGGCTAACCGGTCTTGTGTGTTATCTTAATGTTGGACTGAGGAATTTGATATTAAAATTAGTCATCTACAAGTTGGAACATGGAGCTTGCAGCTTATGTTTGTGTAGTTTGAACTTAAGCTGGTCTCCCTCTCATACTTCAGGTTTTCAGTATTGATCTAGTCAGTATGGTGAAGATGAAGCTCCTTTTTGAACTTCTCCAGTTAATATACATGCACTTGGTCATCTTTTTTACATGTACTAACATCAGCTCATTCGAAGTTGTTCGTGTGCCTGTAAAACAAATCAGTTCAAATCTCAAGAGAAGTAAGCTCAAAATAAAAATACAGATGTTCAAAGCCAAGATGTTTGCATATGTTTTGTTGAATTGAGTTCCTTCCTAAAAAAAGCACTAAATATGTTTGCACATCTTTTCAGTAAACTTTTAAAAAAGTTTCTTTTTGAACTTCTCAAAACTAATATACATGAACTTTATTATCTTTTTAACATGTACATATATCAACTTCGTTGGAGATTGTGAGTACCTATACTACAACAGTTCATTGACAAAAAATATATCAGTTCAATACATACTTGGAAAAAATTTCAATACCGAGTGTTCTTTGCCTAGATAGTGCCTATAAGAAATTAAATCACGCATTTCCATAAAACTATGTACTGATAAATCAGAACTCGTGCATTTCCATAAAATTTTGTAAGTTTCGTGTGTGTGCTGCTACAAATCTGAAATATTTTTCCAATCATATTAGTACTGATGCAATCACCTAAAAAAGTTTAAAAAAATGTGTAAGTTTAGTGTGTGTGCTGCTACAAATCCAAACTTCTTGTCCAGTCATTCTAGTACTGATGAAGATCGAGTTAACTAAAATAATGTAGCCAATTCCTGAGACCCTTACTAGTCCCTTCATATATTTGGACCTTTGCCTCGTCAGTACAACAGCACGCTCCATAGCCGGCCATGAGAAAAAAGCTGCGTACAGGCCACCCTGTGCTCCATCCTCGATCCAGCTCTGTCATCTCCCTCTCATCCTCTCTCTCTGCTCTGCGTGTGTGTGTGTGCAGGGAGTGGGAGGAGATAGAGCAGGGGAGTGGGAGGCCCTTCCATGGCGAATTCATAGGCATCTTCCTTGGAGATTGTGAGCTCTCTCGATTATTGCTTGAGGATTTATGTTGTTGGTCTGTCCACTGTTTAGTTCAGTGGACAGAATATTACCTTAGTTCAAAAGTGCCAAAGAGTATAGTTCAGAGTATACTAAATGTCCATATTGTAGATAATATTTGCATTGTCTTAAATTTCAAGAAACAAGCTTTAGTACAAGAAAAATGGGGCAGTCACTTCATCCATATCCAAACCCCCGTTGACGTGCGGCGGCAGGAAACATTTCCAAGTTGTTTTCTTTCTATCTTTGCTTAGCACAAAATTGTGCAAATGCCTAGCAGAAATAGAACTTATCCGTATACATGGGTAGGTTCATGAAAAAATGTAGTAGTAGTAGTTCAGTGAAAGGATTCACATCAGTTCAAACATTTTTGAATGTTCAGTAAAAGTTCAAATAGACTAGAGGTTTTCACCTCATTCCAAAAGCCTAAACCAACATTACAATGATAGGATAAAAATTAGTTCAAAAAAAATGCTGGAGGTTTGTCGGAATGACAGAAAAACATCAGTTCAATTTTTCTGTAGCATCGCTTTTATTGCTAAATGTTTTAGTCACTTGTTTTCTTGATGCCATCAGGTATTTGCTTAAATACCGCGGTCTTGTGCCGCTGGTACTAGTGTGGATGGGTAGCAAGTTCAACTACCAATCAACACACAGTTCAGGCATGTTGTCTGACTCCCACACGTTCCTAGAAGTTGTTCTGCGATTGGAAATCTAGCAGTAGCAAACTCTTGTTTTCACTGTTTATGATCACCTCAATTTCTAAATTAAGTTCTGTTCATAGGAGTGCTTGTAATAAATTAGTTTCATTTTACTTATGTTCCTTGAATTTGTAGTACCCTGATAGATTTGGTAGTGACATGAGCTTCCTCTCCACCACTCCAGGATATGCAGCGCTATCCTAGTCCAGCCCCATGGCGTACATTAACTTAGTTGTTATAGCAAAAATAGTACAAAACTCTTTTTAATTTTATTTCTGAACTTATGATGTTACTGTACATTAACTTGGTTGTTTTTTTACATGAACTACTAAATTGTGGAGTTGCATTTTGTTTCTTCATTACATACATGATTGAATGTAATCAATGGAACATATGTCGAATCTCCAAGATAGATTTCATATTTATTTTCTTGCCAGTACCAAATCTTTCTGTGGATCAGTACAACTTCTGTACGACCTTTTGTTAACAAATATTGTAGTATTGTTTCTACATGAATCTGTTTAGTACTTTGTACAACAAGTTTGGTCCATTTGTAAAATTATGTGAATGAGTAGCATAAATAAATAAAATATGAAAAAGGCATCCTTCACTCTTGCAGTCTTGAAGGTAATTAAGTGCCTTTAGAAATTCTAACAATCCATCCCAGGCTAAGCAAAACAGTACATGTTAGTTTTTTTTAAAAAGAATCTAGTATAAGTTGATCAACGTTTTAATTCTTTTCACTATATATGCACTTCATTATAGTCAACCATTGGTTAATTTGTCAGCTGTAAGTGAATAATGATCTTGCATTGTTGAGAAACACGTACCCGAATGTGGTTCAAAAACAAAAGTAAGTTAAAGAGAGGGGGTGTGGTCACTGAACCCTGATGGTGCACTCACGTTATTAACTGAAATGTTCACTATTTGTATACCACCATTGCATTGTGATATCTATGTAACTAGGCCTAAGGTTCTTAAGGGTGTCATGATTTGGTCAACATGTTCTCTGTTTATTCTATTTTAATGTCTGTAGTACATTCCAACTTGGCGTGATTCACATCATCGTTAGTACCATGTTCGCTGGCAAGACCACTGCACTTCTCTGAATTTGCTGGTGGTGTAGCAGCCCAGTATATATTTTATCATCAGTTCATAAAGGAAAGATGAATCAGTGCAATGTGCGTGTTAAAAAATCAGTTTTATATTGTACGGTAGTTCGCTGTATAGAAAATTTGTAATAGTTTGGCCAGAATAAAGTTCGCATAGTTCAGACTTGCGAGGTAGAATGTTCAGTGAGAGAAAACCATCAGTTTAAATATATACGCAGGAGGTTGAGAGCATAAAAAATGTGATTTTTTTATGTGTTTAATTTTTCAGCTGTAAGAGAGAAGAATTTATCTCTTGTCTATCTTGCTTCTCAGGAAAACTGGGCAGGGAGTCGAGAAGCCGGGCAAAAATGTGTTGCTGCACAAGCACCTACAGTTCCCGGTGGTCGCCTTGGCCGCACTTGGCCATGAGCTCATCCACCATGGTGACTGGCAGCCATCCAAGTGGAACACAGACATTAGTCCAAGCAGAATTTGGGACGGCTTCTGGGCAACTGCAGGTTAGAAAGTTCAACATCTGCTAGGAATTCAGTGCAGAGAAATGTAGTTTAGAAATTCATCTTCTGTTCTCCCTACCCCCCAAAGTTTTTCTTCTAAAGCTTGAAGCGAATGGGCTAAGAAGTGTTATAAGAAATTGTTTTGGTTCCGTATATACATTCCATATGAGAAGATGCATCATGTTGAAAAGCTTGGTTCGCTGTGTGGCCTAGAGTAGCATGAGACTCTAATGTTCTCTGAACATATTCAGAGTTTAACTAATTCAGTGCAAGTTTTGCTTATGAAAACTGATATTTTCCGCATGTACTAATCCATTTCAACTGTGGGTGTGTTTAAAAAAGAATTCAACATGTACTGAAAAATGCCTTCAAAAAACAAAGAGTAAATAACATCAGTGAGATCTAGTACCTAAATTACAAAAGTTCACTGACAAAAAAAATCAGTAAAATATAGTGCTTCAACTAGAAGATCACTCATGCTATTTGCTTCATAGTTTCTCTGTTGTTTCAACTTTTATTTTAATCTTTTCATTTGTAAATTCTGCATCTTTTTTTTTACAAATTATAGGCATGATACTTGTACTGGGACTAGAGTACAAGTATTACTTCCAGGCAAGTTCAAAATAAAACCCGAAGAAAATTCTTTGTCCATGTGGCAAATAACTTGTTGCTGCACTTCAACATTCAGTTTGCCTGTAAGCATAGCAACGAGGTGGCATCCTCGCTGCGTGCCTCTGCCGAGGAGGATGTAGCAGCGGGGTTGAACTCCCCGTTCGTATCTCCTCTCTCTTATCTCTCACCAACAAAAATTGATTGCTAATTTGATTTCATGTAATGAACTATGATTTTCCATTGATGCAGAGAAGGTGATTGATTGTTCATATGCCCAATGAGAACTGGCATTTTTTCTTAAGGTTTGATGTTACACTACGGCTAAAGTGTTTTAGTTGTTACAAGTAGAAAACTCCACAACAACCTGTGAATGCAAGTTTCAATTTTGGTTGGGATAGTGGTGTGGGTAGACTTGTATTTTCCGTGATTGTAGAAGCATCTAGGGAAGTAACACAGTATTTATGTGAATTGTTGTCCGTTCCATGTGCATGTTCGATAAGTTCAAATTTTAATTTGAGATTTTTGACAAGATATAATAATAGGATTGCATTGTATAGATACATAAGTTCAGTACAGAGATGGTGATTCAGTTCGTCTTTTGTATGCACAAGTTCATCTTTTGTACGCTTTTCAGTTCATCTACTTCTGATGGTGAGTCCGATTTCCTCTGTGTTTCCATCTTCATATAATAGAAACAAGTGCTTGTGGTTATGCTTCAGAATGAGCACCGTACTTTCACTTGGTTAACATAAAACAGGATGCATCGTGGATGTGCTCATCATAAAACAGGATGAAGTTTATGCTGCGTACACCTTTGCCTCTCCGTTGCTTCACTCTCAAAAACATGTGTATGTGCGGCTGTTTATTGCTTCTTGCTACTACTATTTTTGTAAATGATTTTGCGTGTGCACTCCAGGAGTGTTTTTGTTTCTGTGGGTCAGCTGCTCAACAATCTTGTACCGCCCAGTACATGTATTACTATTGGGAAGGTTCAAAAATCAGAACTCCACAAGTTCAACATGGTGTATGACACAAAGGAGATCATCGAGAGGGCGCGCCGCGGCGTCATGGGCTACATCAAGCACGCACTCACCCTCTTCGCCAGTTTCGCCATTGTCCTCGTCGTGTCCTCATCATCGGGGTAAGCACCCTAGCCATCTTGGCTGACTACTCATCCTCCACCCACAGTTGCTAAAATTCGATTCATTTTTATATGATGTGATCCATTGAGATGGTTGACGGTGTTGTGTTCCATTGCAGCTCAAGAACGCAGGCGCCAAGTCCGAGGACAAGAAGAAGAGGAAGAGGAGGTCCTGAGAGTGTCATCTTTGCATCATAGATAACATCACCTCCGCTGCTAGTGGCACCACCACTGCTAAGTACAGTATGTAGTACATAGGAATTAAGCTGGTGCAGTAACTTGGTGCCATGCCACCCTTGTTAATTCACACTCGTGGGAACCTGCTGTGAGTTTGCTGCTGATGAAGCTTTTGCAGACGTCGTGTGTGTTTCGGATCTCTTTTGTTCATGTGAGATAATCGAAACCTGAGACGATTTGGTTTGGTTTGCGAAGAACATGGCTACACTTCTTTGTGGTTGATCTAGTCTCATCGGTTATAACATTGTCACGTGTCTCATTTCTTTTGCACTATATGCCAGCTTCCTCTAGGTAAGTCCAACACATGTTTGGTGTAGCGTTTCTGTCTTGGTAGGTGGTGTTGAGCAGGGCCTGCCCGATTGTGATTGAGCAAGAGTAACTGAACTAAAATTTTCTACCGTTTCTGCACTTTTTAATGTTTGAACTACTGTTTCCATCAAAATGTTTGATCTAGTCTCATCGGTTGTATGTTCAAACATGAAGTCTCAGATAAGTTCGGGAAAAATCTCAAACAAAATAAAAAAAACCCATGAAAATTTAAATGGTAAAAGTTGAAGTCGCAAAACGTGAGAAGTCCAAAACATCGTAGCAAAAAAAATTGAGTTAAAAAAACACAAAACATTTTCTTTTCAAAAAATAGCATTCAGTTCAACGATAATGATATAATCCATGCAAGTTCGAGGACTATGAAATCCGTAAACCATTGAAAAGTTGCAAGGAAAAGCCATACCAAAAAAAGTGAAGTCTAGTACTTTTTTCGGAACCATTCAAAATTACTCTATGAGAAAAATACCTCATATGTACAAACACACACATAGATTAGTATGAGTGCCGCCGCGAGCGCCGCCGTTGTTGCCCGCGCCCCAAATGTTGTAGCTTAGACGACTTCAGAATGTTTATCGTGTGTGCTCTACTGTCATGTGCTAGTCCAAGAATTCCTATCATCACATAAGTCCATGTATTACTACAATGGGAGTTCAAAAGAAAACCCTATAACACGCGCCATGCCCCGGCACCATGCTCGGGACGCGAAAAAAACTCAAACAGAAAGAAAACCCTATATGAAAATTCAAATGGTAAATGTTTAGGTCGTAAAATGAGAGAAGTCCAAAACACCGTTGCAAATAAATATTTTATTTTTGAAAAAAATGACATTCAGTTCAACTACATAAATCATGCAAGTTCGGGGACAATGATACCATAGATCGTTGGAAAGTTACAAGGAAAATCTTACGGAAAAAATAGAGTAAAGTCTAGTCTATGAAAACCGCTCAGTACAAACCCAAAAATTGGAGATCAGTTCGAGTCCTCTATTTTCAGAATAATTTAAAATTAATATATGATAAATAGGAGTACTATAGAAGAAGAGAGAGAGGGAAATCAGCTCCAACAAACAAGCACCCCTTCATGGATTACAAATATCCAACATAGTGCCATTTCGTGATAACATCATAAGCCTGCTAGAAGAAACCTTCAAAGACAAAATGAATTTGCATCTAGAAAACTAATGTGCAAGATGAAAGGAACATGATTTATACAGTGCTAAAAAGTACACCCCTCTTCACTCATCCATGTATTTACAAGCGTGTGGTCGAAAATAAGCACGAGATGGCACAATAGTTCCTAATTTTTCCTACCCTAATCAAAAGAATTTAGGCCTAACTATAGCTAAGCTGGTACTCCATTATTGATCCCAATCAAGAGAGACTGAAGATCGAGCAGTAGTAACTCACACAATCTCATCAAGAGTCAAAAAGAGAATTGAAAATAAGTTTAACTCATGATCAAACGGTTGTTCGTACGTCCGTAGTACCCCGTCCCGTATGGTATGCATCTTTGGTTTTGCTCAGAGTCAGAGACTCAGAGCCAGAGCGCGCCGGCGTCCTTGAGTACGGGCACGAGCTCACCGGAGATGTGCACGACCATGAGCCGATCGAGCCCGCCGAGGTTCCTCCCACCGACGAACACCGCCAGCAGCGCGACAACGGCCTCACCTCCAGCGTTCCCGGCCACCGCTGCAGCGAGCTCGGCCCCGTCGGCGACCTCGTGCACGGCGGGGTTCACCCCGAGCCCCTGCAACAGCCGCTTCACCACGTGGCTGAGGTAGCACCCGCGCCTCCCCACCACCAGCACCAGGCTCTCTGCCACCGCCCTCCTCACCACCTCCCCGCCGTCGCCCCTCGCCGCCGTGTCGGCGAGCCGCGAGCCCGCCCTCCTGGCCGGCCGCGCCCTCGGCCTTGGCCTGCTCGGACTGCTGCAGGCACGCTGGCAGCCGGCCGGCGCTGTAGGGGATCGCCTGGTACATCTCGATCGGCCGAGCGACGTACGACGTGATCGAGCTCTTCTCTTTTCCGCTCGGTTCGCCGTTGCTGCGCCAAGTCCCCTGCCGCCATGGACGCGTGCTTCTCTGCTTCCCCCGCGTTCTCTCATGCTCCCGTCGTCGCCTGCGTGTGGACTTGTACCGCCACTCTACCGCGTGTGCGCAAGGGCCGCAATGCAAGAGGCGCCCTGCTCCTTCCGCTTCTCGCCCACGCCATGGCGTGCGCGCTCCTGAGAGAAAAATAGCTCAGAGTTCAATGAGATGAAAATCATCAGTACAACCGTCTGAAACCATCAGTTCAAGTACGCGTAACAGAATAGCCTAGATACACACACACACACACACGCACACTAATAAAGCAAGGTGCGTTTCGTCAATTTTTCATCCATTCACCGCTGAAAAGATTTTTTTATCCGAGGTGGTACATAAATTCTTATGCGCTTGTCTGCTAGAAAATAAAGGCTTTTTCAGAATTTCATACGTGGGCCACGTGTTGTGGCCTAGCGAAGCCAGCCCACTTTTTTTCTGCCCCCGCAGCTAGGAAAATTGTATTTTCCACACAGGGCGACAAATAGTCGGAACTTTGCACAGTACAACCAATAATGGGCTAGCCCATTTTTTTCTTTGTTTTACTTCTATTTTTATTCCCCTTTCCCTATTTCTTTTTTCCGTTCCAATTTTATTTTCTTATAGAATTTATTTCATAATTTCAAAAATCTCAACAAACGTTCAGAATTAAAAAACAAATTTTAGAAAATGTTTAGAATTCCAAACTTTTGTTGCTATTTTGAAAAATATTCGGAACATGAAAAAAGTTTTCCATTTTTTCAAATTTGTTTTATTGTTTTCCAAAATTGTGCATGATTTCCAAAAAGAAAATATCATTTTGAAAATTGCTACAAATTTGTGAAATATTCTTGTTTTAGTGAAATTTTGACATTTCAAAATAATGTTCGCGTATGAAAGATACACATTTTCGAAAAATGTTATGAATTTACAACACATGTTCCTATTCTAAGAAAATGTTCACAAATTCAAATAATGTTCATGTTATTATAAAAAGTTGGTGTTTTCAAAAAATGTTTGTGAATTTTAAAAGATGCTCCTGTTTCAAATTTTGTTCGCGTGTTTCTCAAAAGTGTACATAATTTAGAAAAAAACTATTCGGGATTTTAAAAATGGTTCATGTTTCCTATAATATTCAAAAAGTTCATAGCTTAAAATCTCCTCGATTGAAAGGAAAAGTAAATTGAATAATTCATGGGCCTTCTCTGCGTACAATGACGTAACAAAACTCTTAAATGCTCTCAATCAATAAATGAAAAAAAGGAATTATTACTTCACACCCTGCGAAACCAAAAAGCTAAATGTTCTCTTTTCACATGCACACAGGGTTTTGCTTGCATATATAATTCTCACTAATTTTAAATGCATACTACTTTTACTCCCGTTGCAATGCATGGACATATGTGCTAGTCTATATAAATCTAAGACAAAAATTTGGACGGAGGTAATACGTACTAAGCTGTTAACAATTATTACGGTAGATGAAATCGCGTTTAACCAGTCAAATGTCTTTTTTTAGTTGGACCAGTCAAACATCTCTAATATATACTCATTTAGGCCCTTTTAGGAATTGTAAGAAAAAAAACATATGGCCTAGTTTGGCAGCATGGTCTTTAAAATACAGTAGTATTCCCAAACCTTGGTATTGCAATGTGTGGGCAACAGATACTGCAGTTTCTAAAAATTGCATTTTTCACGGTTTTCCAAAAACTACAGATATATTTGGTTGGTGTTGTTTTACCGTAGTTTTGACCGATTACTACACAACTTAACCTACCTTAGCTACACCTAAGGAGCCACAGGACCGGTTCAATCAGCGCTGCTGAAGGACGCCACCTGATCGCTGACCTAGAAAGTCGTGGGCGCAATCAATCATGCTACACGTGTGCGTGGAATTGGGTTGATTCACTCAATCAATTGAGCAGAGTAGCGCATACCTTTTTCTTGAGCTTCATTTGTCCATGGTAGCAGAGAAGATGGATGAATTGCACATGAGGACGGCTGGAAGATGGGCCCATGAGAAAAAATTGCAGGGGAGAGCAAAGTAAAGCTCGCGTTTCTTTGTTTACGAAAAAGAGGTCTCCAATACAACAAAAAACCAAGGTTTCAAGAAAACTACAGCTTCTAAAACTGTTGTATTTATTCATGCCAAACACATCAAAGTATTTAAAACAGTGGCTTTATTGAAAATCACGGCATTTCTTGTAAAACTTCAAAAATACTTTGTTGCCAAACGTAGTCTAAGTTCTTTAGACTATCAAGAGGGCAAAACCCCCCGGTTCCATTACTTGAACCAAACTAGGGTAGTCATGACATGCATGTTCAGAACAAAGTGCTCAAAGAAACTCAAAACTAAGAACAAAAACATAGCTCAACAAAACTAAGCTTATTACGGCATCCGGGCATAAGCCATAGCAGTACAAAGACAATTTCACCAACCAGATTACCGAGCTCTTATCAAGTTCAGTGATCTACAAGTGCATGCAAGTTTTTATTATACCACTTCTACATACCTATTATTTTTAGGACAAACACATAATTCATGCAAATTATCAATTACCATTCAACTCTCGAAAAAGATATAAGTGAGGCAAGAGAGTCTTTAACTTTTCTATAAAAACATAATTTCTCGCCAAGATCTAACATATATAAGTGAGGTGCAAGAGCAAATTCTATAAAAGTCTCAACTCAAAAAGACATAAGCGAAGATCAATGAGCATTCTATAAATAAAAGACCAATGTGTGTCTCTTTAAGAAGTGTGACCAGAACATGATGATTGTCATGACCAACAAAGAAAACTAAAATAAAAGCAAAAGACGCTTTCAGCAAAGCACATATCACGTGAACAAATAAAAACATAGGTCCAACCGAGACATACTGATGGTCATTAAAGACGGAAGAGGGGATGTATATCGGGCATCCCCAATCTTAGACGCTCGAGTCTCCTTGGATATTACTTTGGGGTTCCTTGGGCATCCCCCGCTCCTTGTTCCTCTCATATCGATGTCTCCCCCCGATCTTAAAAACTCCATCCGCACAAAACTCAACAAAACTCGTGAGATGGGGGTTAGTGCACGTAAAAATTAATCATACGATCATCTACTGTCAAGACAAGTCACAAATATTTTCAAATATAGCTATTGTATAATATTATTTTCAAATATTAGCTATTGTATGATATTATTTTCACAATTTATATCTCTCAATATAAGCCATGCAAACCTCAAAAACAAGCAGCCAACAAAACTATAACAATAATCTATCAAAACCAGAACAGTCTATAATGATCTAAACTAAACACATACTTTTTAAACTCTAAAAACTCCGAAAAATTAGTAAGTAACCGAAATTTGTATGAAGTACTGTGTAAAAATCTCAGTAAATTAGTGTGTTCCAGTCGAGAATGAAAATTCGAACACTGGGCACAAAAGTTTTTGTTCTACACAGAACCTAACAAACATGCAACTGCAAGGGTCCAAAGGCTCAACTTGGCATAGAAATAAAAGAAAATGTACACACATAATTACTACTTTAGCAATAATTATGTTTGAATTTGCTTTTACCATGCTTGCCATGTGGTTAGCACTTGTAGGTATGAAATCCAAAATTTTAGTGTCAAAGGTGGGTTCCCCTTTTATCTTCCTATTTTTGGGGTGCACACTTATCATCTTTAAGTCTCCCTTTTCTTTACTAGACAAAGCACCAAAATTTGGTATAGGTACCTTAGGTACATAAGTAAATTTTATATTGTTGTTCTTAGATGTCGCCTCGCTAGTTTTTATAGAAGCAAAATTTGAACCCAAGACATCTATAACTTCCTCCAATTTATCAAGTCTAATGATACGTCTCCAACGTATCTATAATTTCTGATTGTTCCATGTTATTATATTATCCATCTTGATTGTTTTATATTATTAATATGCTATTCCATATTACTTTTGGGACTAACCTATTAACCTAGAGCCCAATGCTGGTTTCTGTTTTTCCTTGTTTTTGAGTTTTACAGAAAATGTATACCAAACAGAGTCCAAACTAGCTGAAACTTTGCGCGCCCCCTACCTTGTCGCTGCCTCGTGGACCCCCTTACTTGAAACCGATGCCAAATATTCCTATAAATCCAGAAACCCCCATAAAGAAACCTAGA
Source organism: Triticum urartu (assembly GCF_003073215.2). Taxonomy (NCBI): domain Eukaryota; kingdom Viridiplantae; phylum Streptophyta; class Magnoliopsida; order Poales; family Poaceae; genus Triticum; species Triticum urartu. The sequence goes on along the minus strand of NC_053026.1, from coordinate 71,593,660 downwards.
TCAGGAGTTCCGCCGCCGCAAGCCTCTGTAGCCACGGAAAACCAATTGGAGCCCGTTCCGGCAGGAATGGGAAACCATCACAGGTGGCCATCTTCCTCATCCCGGCGGTCTCTATGACAAGGAGGGAGTAGTTAACCCTCGGGGCTGAGGGTATGTACCAGTAGCTATGTGCTTGATCTCTCTCTCTCTCTCGTGTTCTTGATTTGGCACGATCTTGATGTACTGTGAGCTTTGTTATTATAGTTGAATCATATGGTGTTTCTCCCCCTCTGCCTTCTTGTGATGAATTGAGTTTTACCCTTGAGGTTTCACTATTATCATATTGAATACTAGTATGGATTTGAGAACACTTGATGTATGTCTTGCGTGGGATACCCGTGGTGACAATGAGGTGTTCTATTGATTCACTTGATGTATGTTTTAGCACTCAACTCACGAATTCCTGAGATGACATTGGGGTAATCTATTCATAGGGGTTGATGCATGTTTTCGTCCTTGTTTTTCCGATAGAAATCTTGGGGCACTCTTTGAGGTTCATTATGTTCGATTGAATATTATGAGTCTGAAGTTGTTTGATGCATATCGTATAATTGACCCACGGATACTTGTTGATTGATGTGTGCCATATGGTGTTATTTTACTACGAACTCTAGGGCTGTTTGTGACACTTATAAGAATAGCTCAATGGATTGATCGGAAAGAATAACTTTGAGGTGGTTACGTACCCTACAAGCAATTTCATCTTATGTTCTTCGCGATAGGAACTTTGGAGCGACTCTTTGTAGCACGTTGAGGGATTGTTATATGATTTAATATGCTATCGTTGTTGAGAGAACTTGCACCAGTGAAAGTATGAACCCTAGGCCTTGTTTCCAAGCATTGCAATACCGTTTTCGCTCACTTTTGTTACTTGCTACCTTGCTGTTTTTTATATTTTCATATTACAAAAACTTTTATCTACCATCCATATTACACTTGTACCACCATCTCTTCGCCGAACTAGTGCACCTATACAATTTACCATTGTATTGGGTGTGTTGGGGACACAAGAGGCTCTTTGTTATTTGGTTGCAGGGTTGTTTGAGAGAGACAATCTTCATCCTATGCCTCCCACGGATTGATAAACCTTAGGTCATCCACTTGAGGGAAATTTGCTACTGTCCTACAAAACTCTGCGCTTGGAGGCCCAACACGAGTCTACAAGAAGAAGAATGCATAGTAGACATCATCTAACAGGACTTTTTCTACTCTATTGGTATGAGGTTATTTTTATTTTAATAATTTTAAAGCATTCCCTACCATAGAGCCTAACTTAGTAATGATTATGCATCTTTTTGTCCAATTCTTGCACTTGTTGATTAGTTGACATTTTATGTTCAATTATATCATATCTTTGCATAAGATGACTCAAGGTAATTTCAGTTTCATCAACCTTAAGAGACGAAGAACCTAATAAATTTCCCATAGAACTAAAAGAATCTAAGGTAAGACTACCCATAAAATTCCCTCCAGTGATATTATCTAGAACAAATCTATATCAAGTAGTAACGCCAATATAAAAATTGCTAAGAAAATTTGTGGTACATTGTTTTTGAGTAGACATGTTTTGAGCATCATAAATGCTATACCAAACATCTTTTAAACTCTCTCCACCCCTCTGTTTAAAATTAAGCACTTCTAGCTCGGGCAAAAACAACAAGTGAGGCACTAGACATGATAGCAAGAGAAAACATAGCAACAAAAGGTTTTTTCTTGGTATTTTGAAAAAATTTGGCAAGCAAAGTAAGAAGCAATATTAACTAGGCAAGAAATAGAAAAAGTAAATAAGGAGTTTGTGCAAAGGCACTTAATTTGGTAGTAGAAGATTTCCCCGACAACGGCGCTATAAATTCTTTTGCTAACCCTTAAAGGAGTTGTAAGGATTCCCCCAAAGAGGAAGGGTGAAATAGAATAGTAGCAAAGTATTTCCCTCCGTTTGAGAACCAATGTTATCAATCAAGTCGGAAACTTCCAAACTAACAAGGTAAACAACAGTTGCACACGAACAAGATACAAACTTGCACCCAACATGGCAAGAGGGTTGTCGAGCCCCTTGTCTTGTTAGTTACAAAATTAAAAGCAAACAATAGAGATAGATAGTAGCAAGGTACTACAGCAAATAAAAAGATCAAATTTGTAGAAGAATCATGTAATGGAGAATAGACCCGGGGGGCGTAGGTTCGCTAGTGGCATCTCTCTCGAAAACAACAAGTAGCATGGTAAACTGTTGGGGAGCGTAGTAATTTCAAAAAATTTCCTACGCACACGCAAGATCATGGTGATGCATAGCAACGAGAGGGGAGAGTGTTGTCCACGTACCCTCGTAGACCGAAAGCGGAAGCGTTAGCACAACGCGGTTGATGTAGTCGTACGTCTTCACGATCCGACCGATCAAGTACCGAATGTACGACACCTCCGAGTTCAACACACGTTTAGCTCGATGACGTCCCTCGAACTCCGATCTAGCCGAGTGTTGAGGAAGAGTTTCGTCAGCACGACGGCGTGGTGACGATGTTGATGTTCTACCGACGCAGGGCTTCGCCTAAGCACCGCTACAGTATTATCGAGGTGGACTATGGTGGAGGGGGGCACCGCACACGGCTAAGAGATCAATGATCAATTGTTGTGTCTATGGGGTGCCCCTGCCCCCGTATATAAAGGAGAAAGGGGGGGTGCGGCCGACCATAGGAGGAGGCGCGCCGGAGGAGTCCTACTCCCACCGGGAGTAGGACTCCCCTCCTTTTTCCTAGTTGGATTAGGACTTGGGGGGAAGGAGGAGAGAGGGGAAAGGAAGGGGGGGGGGGCGCCGCCCCCCTCCTTGTCCAATTCGGACTGGGGGGGGGGGGGCTGCCCCTTGGCCGCCTCCCCTCTTCCTCCACTTGGGCCCATAAGGCCCAATAGGGGTTCTGGTAACCCCTCCGGTACTCCGGTAAAATCACTATTTCACCCGGAACACTTCCGATATCCAAACGTAGGCTTCCAATATATCAATCTTCATGTCTCGACCATTTCGAGACTCCTCGTCATGTTCATGATCACATCCGGGACTCCGAACAACCTTCGGTACATCAAAACACATAAACTCATAATAAAACTGTCATCGTAACGTTAAGCGTGCGGACCCTACGGGTTCGAGTACTATGTAGACATGACCGAGAGATGTCTACGCTCAATAACCAGTAGCGGAACCTGGATGCTCATATTGGCTCCTACATATTCTACGAAGATCTTTATCGGTCAAACCGCATAACAACATACGTTGTTCCCTTTGTCATCGGTATGTTACTTGCCCGAGATTCGATCGTCGGTATCTCAATACCTAGTTCAATCTCGTTACCGGCAAGTCTCTTTACTTGTTCCGTAATACATCATCCCGCAACTAACTCATTAGTTGCAATGCTTGCAAGGCTTAAGTGATGTGCATTACCGAGAGGGCCTAGAGATACCTCTCCGACAATCGGAGTGACAAATCCTAATCTCGAAATACGCCAACCCAACAAGTACCTTTGGAGACACCTGTAGAGCACCTTTATAGTCACCCAGTTATGTTGTGACGTTTGGTAGCACACAAAGTGTTCATCCGGTAAACAGGAGTTGCATAATCTCATAGTTATAGGAACATGTATAAGTCATGAAGAAAGCAATAGCAACATACTAAACGATCGGGTGCTAAGCTAACAGAATGGGTCATGTCAATCACATCATTCTCCTAATGATGTGACCCCGTTAATCAAATGACAACTCATGTCTATGGTTAGGAAACATAACCATCTTTGATCAACGAGCTAGTCAAGTAGAGGCATACTAGTGACAATCTGTTTGTCTATGTATTCACACATGTATTATGTTTCCGGTTAATACAATTCTAGCATGAATAATGAACATTTATCATGATATAAGGAAATAAATAATAACTTTATTATTGCCTCTAGGGCATATTTCCTTCATAAACAACTTACAGTTGTGCAATTAACCAAATTGCAATATTTATAAGTATGGTCATTCATGGCATAATCTCATATAGGCATTACATCCGTGATAAGTAGACCGTTAATCCAATTGCATCCACTACTAATACTCCACTCCAAAACCACTATCCAGCATGCATCTCAAGGTATAAAGTTAAAAGAAGAGTATCACAATAAGAAAGATGACATAATATAGACATGAAGAAGTCAATCAATATGACAAAACCCGATCGTTTTATCCTTAGTGACAACAATACAACACGTGTCTTGACCTTATTTAGAGACATTATAACCACACATCTTTTGAGCCCTCTCAGGCCACTATCATTTCCATCCATCGGATGTGCACTTCCATACTTTTGTGGCCATTGGATTGAGTTCTAATTCCGCATGAGCTTCGATGGAAAATAGAGAGCGCTACATGGGTTAAGCAGCTGCTCCTGGAACAAAATCTGAGCTCTTAGGGAATCTCCAACGGCATTCAGAAAATTTCCTCCCACATCCGTCCACGAAAACGGATGCAGGAGGTCACCAACCAACGTTGCTGCATACATTTCAACAACTTTTTGAACCAATCGGACGAAATTTGTCCAAACATGGCGGATTTTCATATAAATCGGATGAGATTCATGAAAACACACCGGATTTTCATTAAATTTCAAACATTTAGAAGAAAAATAATAAACCTGACCCTAAAACTATCCTACGACGACGGCCAGTCGTCATCCACTTCCTTTCTATTCAGCATCAGCGACCACCTCCTGCATCCGCCGTCTCCATGAGCACCGGTGGTAAGACCTATGAAGTGGAGGTGCATGCGTTCTCCGAAGAGGAAGAGTAGAACACAGGAGACAGACCGGCCCACATGATGCTAATGATATGCAAAGCTACAAGCTTGGGGATGCTATGTTTGATGAAGATGACATTTTCTGTCCCCCAAGTTTTGATGAGAAAATTTATTATGATGATACCATGCCTCATATTTATGATGATTATGTTGATGAAAGTGGGTTTGGAAGAGTGTCAAATCTAGGTAATTATCCCACTATTTTGGAGGGTGTTGAATCTTATAATACTTACGGAAGTGGATTTGGAGAGGTTTATTTAGTGATGAATCCACTATTTCGGAAGAGGTTCCAATTGATTATGAGAATAAAGTTGCTATCTATGATGATTATTTTGATGACATGTATGCTATAAAGAATAATGATAACCATGAAGCTTGTCATCATGATTTTTATTTTCAATTGGATTATGCCTCACATGATAGTTATTTTGCTGAATTTGCTCCCACTATTACGAATAAGAAGAATTTTGCTTATGTGGAGAGTAGTAAATTTTCTATGCTTGTGGATCATGAAAATAATACTTTGTGTTATGGTTATATCATTGAATTCATTCATGATGCCACTGAAAATTATTATGATAGAGGAAAATATGCTTCTACATATCTCAATAATATCAAGTTTCATCCCTACATGTTGAAAATCTGGAAGTTTTGCTTCCCTTACCTTCCTATGCAAGTTGATTCTTGTTCCCATAAGTTGTTTGCTCACAAAATGCCTATGCATAGGAAGTGGGTTAGACTTAAATGTGCTAGTAATATGCTTCATGATGCTCCCATTATGCTTCAATTCTTATCTTTTATGAGTGCATCATTGAAATCATCATCCCTAGCTTAAAAGGCATTAAAGAAAAGCGCTTGTTGGGAGACAACCCAACATTTACCCCTACTGTTTTTGTGTGTTAACATGATTAGGCTACTGTATTAATTCTTTTTATAGCTTTTATTTCAATATAGTGCCAAGTAAGACCTTTGGGATGGCTATGGTGATAGTTGATTTGATCTTGCTGAAAAACAGAAACTTTTGCGTCCAGTAAAATGATTTTCATTTTTTTTACAGAAGCATGATAAAATACTGACTCTTTTTGCACAGGATTTATATATAAATTTCCCAGGTTTTCCTAATTTTCAGAATTTTCGGAGTTACCTAAGTATATGAAGTTTCCAGATTACTACAGACTATTCTGTTTTTGACAGATTCTGTTTTCATTGTGTTGTTTGCTTATTTTGATGAATCTATGGGTAGTATCGGAGAGTATGAACCATGAAGAAGTTGGAACATAGTAGTTGTAACACAAAGATAAAATTGGAATGAGTTCACAATAGTACCTAAGTGGTGACTTGCTTTATTATACTAACGGAGCTTACGAGTTTTCTGTTGCGTTTTGTGTTGTGAAGTTTTCAAGTTTTGGGTAAAGTTTTGATGGACTAAGGAATAAGGAGTGGCAAGAGCCTAAGCTTAGGGATTCCCAAGTCACCCCAAGGTAATATTCAAGGACAACCAAGAGCCTAAGCTTGGGGATGCCCCGGATGGCATCCCCTCTTTCGTCCTTGTTCATCGGTAACCTTACTTGGAGCTATATTTTTATTCACCACATGATATGTGTTTTGCTTGGAGCGTCATTTTATTTTATTAGGATTTTCTCGCTGTTTGAATAATATCCCAAGATCATAAATTCTTAAATGTTAGAGAGTCTTCACATCATCACATAATCATTCGACTACTCATTGATCTTCACTTATATATTTTGGAGTAGTTTGTCATTTGCTCTAGTGCTTCACTTATATCTTTTTAGAGCATGGCGGTGGTTTTATTTTGAAGAAATTGATGAACTCTCATGCTTCACTTATATTATTTTGAGAGTTCTTAAACATCATGGTAATTTGCTTAGGTTATGAATTTAGTCCTAATACGATGGGCATCCAAAAGGGATATAATAAAAACTTTCATATAAAGTGCATTGAATACAATGAGATGTTTGATTCCATATGATTGTTTTGAGATATGAGGATGGTGATATTAGAGTCATGCTAGTGAGTAATTGTGGATTGTAGAACTACTTGTGTTAAATTTTGTGATTCCCATAGCATGCACGTATGGTGAACTGTTATGTGATGAAGTCGGAGCATGATTTATTTATTGATTGTCTTCCTTATGAGTGGAGGTCGGGGATGAGAGATGGTCTTTTCCTACTAATCTATCCCCTTAGGAGCATGCGTGTAGTAATTTTTTCGATAGGTACTAGACTTTTGCAATAAGTATGTGAGTTCTTTATGACTAATGTTGAGTCCATGGATTATACACACTTTCACCCTTCCACCATTGCTAGCCTCTCTAGTACCATGCAACTTTCGCTGGTGCATTACACCCACCTTATACCCTTCCTCAAAACAGCCGCCATACCTACCTATTATGGCATTTCCATAGTGCTACCTCTTGAGCTTGCGTTGGTTTTTCTCTTGAAGAGGAAAGGGTGATGCAGCAAAGTAGAGTAAGTATTTCCCTCAGTTTTGAGAACCAAGGTATCAATCCAGAAGGAGATAACGCACAACCCACCGAATACCTGCACAAACAAACACCAACTTGCACCCAACGCGATAAAGGGGTTTTCAATCCCTTCACGGTTATTTGCAAAGTGAGATCTGATATAGATGATAAACGGTAAAGTAATATTTTTGGTATTTTGGTTTATGGAATGGAAAGTAAAAGATTGCAAATAAAGTAAATAGGAAACTAGAATTGTAGATCGAAAATTTATATGATGGAAAATAGACTCGTGGGGCATACGTTTCACTAGAGGCTTCTCTCAAGATTGAAAATATTACGGTGGGTGAACAAATTACTATCGAGCAATTGATAGAAAAGCGCAAAGTTATGACGCTATCTAAGGCAATGATCATGAATTTATCCATCGCGTCTGTATCAAGTAGACCAACTCCTGCCTGCATCTACTACTATTACTCCACACGTCGACCGACTCCTGCCTGCAACTAGAGTATTTCATGAAGAACAGAGTAATGCATTAAGTAAGATGACATGATGTAGCGGGATAAACTCAAGCAATATGATGAAAACCCCATCTTGTTATCCTTGATGGCAACAATACAATACGTGTCCATTCCCCTTCTGTCACTAGGATCGAGCACCGCAAGATTGAACCCAAAGCTAAGCACTTCTCCCATTGCAAGAAAAACCAATCTAGTTGGCCAAACCAAATCGATAGTTTGAAGACACTTGCAAAGATATCAAATCATGCATATAAGAATTCAGAGGAGATTCAAATAATATTCATAGATAAGCTGATCATAAATCCATCATTCATCGGATCTCGGAAAACACACCGCAAAAGAGTATTACATCAAATAGATCTCCAAGAACATCAAGGAGAACATGGTATTGACACTACTAGGAAAAGGCTAATTAGTGGTGCACCTATTTTGGCCATTAATGGCACACTACAGGTGCGCCACTATCATCACGCCACTAGTAACTAATACTAATGGCGCACCCCTGGTGCGCCATTAGTATACCAGACAATAGTGGCGCACCAGGGAGTGCGCCATTAGTATATAAAACGATGCGCCATTACTATGCCTCCCAGGGGGCCATATGTACCTTCTGCTCTGGGTTACTAATGGCGCACTTCTAGGTAGTGCGCCACTAGTGTGTTTATTGCAGTGCACCACTAAAGTGCAATGTGGTGCGCCACTAGTATGAATATTAGGAATTATTTTTTTCTTTTCTGATATTTACACAGGTTACAAAATATATTACTGCACAGAATATAGACAGCACAACATATAAACAACAGATTCATCGAATACAATAGAATATTAGTCTCCGAATACAATTCATCATATTAGTCTCCAAATTCAAAAGACCGAACAAAGTTAGAACAATACAAGTCTCGAGACCGCGAGTAGCGAGTTTTTCTTCACATTACAAGTCGATATCGATCATCTAAACTACCATCACATAGAAGAGAGCCGCGGTCATCACGATGAGCATCATCGCGATGAAACTGGTCTTCATCCGGTTCCTCCTCCGCTCCCTCCTCTCTCCCGCTAGATAGCGCGCGTATCTAGCTTCCGCCTCCGCCCTAGTGGTGTACCCTTTGTAACTGTTACCGCTGAAACGGTGAACCTATCTTCGACACTCCTCCCAGTCGCCGTAGACTCCGGGAACCTTACCCTTGTACATGACATACGATGGCATCTCTATGCACTAGCCAAACAAAACGTTAGTAGCAATTCACAGACAATACATAAGCAATATATAAGTATGCAACAAAAGGATCGGAAGAGAAAATCAAGACATTAAGAGCACGATTCATGGTCCTACTAATAAATAGCATCGATTACATATAAGTTGAAAGACTGTCCAAACCATAGAGATATATAAGTTCATTAAAATTTAATTACAACATGAGCTAATCGATATTTCAGAACTACACATAGCATCACTACTTTTGACTCGACTCAAGGACCGGAGCGTGGATGAAGCCGCCGTCTATCGTGATGGTCATGAAATCGCGGGCGTTGTCAGCCTGCATTTGTAGCGTTGTTTCTATCTCACTGTTGGACGGTTGAAACCTGAGGTAGAACTGCCCCGAGGTACGAAGGACATCTTGATGGATGATTTCCGCAAACTCCGACTGGATGCGAAAGAATTCTTGTCTGATGTCCGCGTCCTAGATTGCCGACAAGCTTGCGGCACAATCTTTGAGATTATTTGGTAGCAGAAGGTGATTATGGTCCCGTACGATCGCCCGCATGTGATGGAGGGCGTAGTAGGCATCCTTCTGACCGCCAGGCGGCTGCTTGACGCAGGGGAACGTCGTATTATGGGTGAACACGTGCTTGTCGTACCTACGAATTGGCCTGCTAAAGGTGCCTCCAGATCTGGCGTAGCTAGGGAGAACATCATCAAGAACTTTCTTGATATTTGTGTAGTCTTTCTTCGACTGACGGTCCGAGTCGAAATATGTGGTCATGTAATATTTCGGGCTTAAGAGGATGAGTGTGCAATGTGTGTCACTGCACAAAACATGGAATGTTAGAAAAAAGAACGATGGAAATATAAGAAATCATATGTTACTGGGCGGTGAGGGGATGACTTACTTGGGAACGTAAGGCACGAGGAAGTTATCCTTATCTAGGTTTGCCAGAACGACGCCTTCGAGGTATGAACTCGCGACTTGCCGGTCCCCAGTGCTGCCCAAGATCTTGGCACGCACGTAGAAGGGGTTAACTATATGATGTACGGGGTCTTGTCTCTAATGATCCGCATCTCCATACTCAGCAAAAATAGCCAAATGAAGGTGTAGTGCAGCGGATGAAGGTTAAACATAGCGAAGATGTCATCAAACCGTAGGACGATCATACCCCCGATGGCGCTATCCACAAAGCCCTTGCCCTCTAGCACCTTGGCCACGAAAACCGGGTATGCAACATCATTCTCTCGGAGACACCGCTTCTCTAAAGAAAGAACACTGTCATGCAGACTCTGCATAGCACCGGTTGCAGCATTGAGTAGATTAGTCGGTAGCATCGGCCTACCCACCACATGCACCCTCCTCGAGATATCCTTAGGTGAAGGTGGCCCGTCCTGAGCACAGATCATACTCGGTGCCGGCTGGCTTGCACCCTTGTTACTCTTTCTTTTCCGTCCCTTCTTCTTCTGCTGTAATGGGATCGAGTTCTGCTCACAGACAGCCTTCTTGAGTGTGTTGGGGCTGATAATATTTCGCACCTCGGCTATCTGAGGCTCGGTGAAGGCGGCAGCTGGAGGTGTCTCCTGAGAACTGAACGCCAGACGACGCCAGTTGCAACTGGGTTTCTCCGCGGTACCAGCTAGATCGTCTTTTGTAGGGTTGGGTTCTTGAGAAGGACGCCCCAAGAATTCGTCACTGTACCCATGTTCGTTCAAGTACTTATCGACATTGGTAAATGTACCATCGTTGTCGTCGTCAGCGTCGTCCGGATCCTGTGCCATATGCATGTCCGGATCCTGTGCCATATCCATGTTCGGCATGTCCGGTAGCATTGCGGGGGTCTTGCCATGGCTTGGCGCCGGCACAAATGGCGGTGTTGTCTGTGGGGTGGTGTCCCCCGCCCCCAAACAAATCTGGCTCTTCGGCGAAAGCATGGGCCAGCTTATGCAGGCGCTGAGGGTCATCACATCATCTTCGTCAGCCCCATGGGGTCGATACGGAGGTAACATGTCGTCGATGCCCGGCAGCACCCGAACCAGTTGAACCCTATAAACGGTGGGTGGCATCTGATTACCGTGGAACACGCGGCTGCCCGGTTGAACGATTCTGCCCTTAGCGACATCGACCAACTCGTCATTCACGAAGTGCAGGAGAGTGCATGGAATGTCGGCGGCGCCCTATGAAAACATGTAGGGCATCAGGGATGCCCAGTCAAAGGCAAGGAGATGAAGTCATCGGCCGAGAGGCTTAATTAGTTACCGTGATGGCGTCGAGCTCAGCTAATGTCGAGGCACCGCCAACGGCGAGCGTGCAAGTGACGGAGGGGCCGCTTGCTGCCGAGGTGCCGGCCGACGTATTCTTCCCACACCCGGCTATATTAAGCTGCAGTGCCGGCGCCGCCGCAGGAGACACCAATGCCACCTCCGCCGGAGACACCAATGGCGCCGCCGGCGCGTTGCGCGGGTTGCTGCCCGTGAAGCTGGGAATCAGGGGTGGCCCCTGTTGGCCGCCCACAATCCACGCCTGTAGCCCAGAAACCAAGGTAGGCATAATGGCGGTGATCGTCGCTCCCAGTTGGTCTCGCACTTGCTCTTCGACGATCTCCGGAATCCGAGCCACTTGTGCCTTGAGTTGTTGAACCTCGCGCTCCTGGCTTTTCGAGCTGGTCTTTCTCTCCTTTCGCCCAGCGGTATAGTACTCCGACCATTTCGTGGACAAGCCTTTGCCGGCCACACGACTAGCTGACGTCGGCTTACTGAGCTTATCCTTGTGTTTCAGTACGTTCAACGCCCTATTTAAAGGGGTGTCGAAAGGGGAGCTCTGAGACGACCCTGCGCTACTGCTTTCAGTTTCCTGCGGAAGGAACGTGAACCATTTTGAAAACTGGCTTCATTAATTAGAATGCAACCATATGGAGCTAATTACGCGGGGGTGTATTCCTTACCAGAACACGCTCAAGTGCCTTGGTCTTCGGATCCGTGGTAAGCTCCTTGGTTACAGGGTCCACCTTGTACCGGGCCCTGACATAGTTTCTGGTCTGCTTGTCACGGTATTTCTCGAAGAGGGGTGGTAGGCCTTGCTCGGCACGCTCCGCGTCCTCCTTGTCCCATATAGGTTCCGCCACTCTGTAACCGCCGGGACTGAGTTTGTGGACCCCTAAGTTCAAGTCCCGCATCTCTTTCCCCCACTGACTTGATTCCATGGTTGCGTCGCTCTCGCACTTGATCTTGAACTCCAGGTAGTCATCTTCGCTGATCGAAGGATGTTTCTCCTTGATCTTCTCATAACTATCACCTTTTTCAATCATTCTCTTCACCGTGGCTCTCCAAGTAGCCAGGGCCGTGCTCATCTTCGTGAGGGCGGCACTGTTCACTTTATTCCCTGTGAGGCTTGTGTTTGCGAAGTCACCGGGGAACTTGTATCGTTCGTGCAACTTCGTGAAGAGGAGGTTGTGCAAATTCCCTCGGTCACGATGCCTTAGGTTCTCTGTGTTGATCGAGAAGGTGCCCCGGAGAATGCACCCGAGCTGTCCCGCGTACCCCTTGACTATTTCTTTGGGTGTCGTTGGATTCCCCTCGGAGGACACTTCAGTAAATTCCTCCTTGATGGTGTCGATCATGTTCGGGCGCCGGTCCTTCCATTGCCTCTTCAGTTGGTTGCCATCTGTGCATGCGCTGCCATCATCAGTGGTGGCATCCTTGGCGGCACCATCAGTGGTGTCATCCCCGACGCCACTAGGGGTTGTGTAGTCAGCATCGGTGTCTTCCGCGGCATCCTCTTAGAGGTGAGGTTCTTCCTCCATCTCCTGGGACAACTCCCAGAATGCCTTGCCGCCCGAACCGCTGGCCTCATCGTTGTGGGCCATGTTTCGCTCTAAATAGGAAAAAAGTTTGGTCAAAAAGTTGGTTATTGTCAAGGAACAAGATCTCTAAGTTGACCAAATAACCTAATTCTCGAGGAATGTCGCCAAAAAGTTGGCTTCGGTGTGTGGTACAAAACTGAATTTTGGAAATCTACAGAATGAACAAGCTAAGGGCTGCAAATGCCTGCAAGGCTTCAAGGGTGACGACATAATGGCTCAGTGTTATTTAAGGGTTGGTTTGTGAGGAATTATCATGGTCTCATCATTTAGGGTTTGTCGACACCAAGGCATCCTAAAAGCTAAGCTTTTATCATTTAGGGTTTGTCGACGCCGAGGCACCCTAAATGCTAAGTCAAGTTTTCATCATTTAGGGTTTATCGATGCCGAGGCACCCTAAAAGCTAAGGTTTTATCATTTAGGGTTTGTCGACGCTGAGACACCCTAAAAGCCAAGGTTATATCATTTAGGGTTTGTCGAGGCACCCTAAAACATTTCTTTCTTTAAGCATGCTGCATCCATCTCAAGTATTTATGGTCAAGGGTTAGCAGGGCCATCCAAATAGAATATGTGGTATGGTTTTTTTAATAGGTCATCCTACCAGATTAGGGTTTATCATGTACGAGCAACTGACATTAGTAATAACTATGAGTTGATATCACACTTCTATATGTATAACACAAGAGGCAGTTGATCCTACTTAATTAAGTACTAAGATACCCCGGCCCATGCATTAATCGCAAGTACCCCATATGTCCTATTTTTTTTTAGCAAAGTCATGCTAAAATTCACGGAAAATTTCAGCATGACCTTTGCTGAAAATAGGACATATGGAGTACCCGAATTTGCCGGAATGGAAGTTAATCGACATTCCGGCAAACTCAAGGGCCTCTCGGGGTACCTGCAAAATCATCACGACGCGATGGTCGGAGACAAAACCCAACAAACTAGCAAAGTTACTGACGTGTTTACATAAATTGTTTTCTGTAAAAGATGATCATCATCTTTACAAGTCTTTCTCAATATGATCACAAGTAATTCAGAGGCATCACAAGTAATTCAGAGCATCACAAGGCATTAGTAGTTTAGTACATGAACAAGTTTTACAAACCACATCAATATGTACTGTATTTCATTGTGGAGTGATATACAGTATGTTACAACAAAGAAACAACTTAATCCATGCCTCAGCTTATCAACAATCATTACTTGTCAATTACAGAAGAAGGAACAATTTATTTGTGACATAGTTACAAATGATGACAAAATAAAGCAACACCCTGCACTAGCCTAAACAAACCAACACCAACGAGAAAATCTGGCAATTGTTGTTTGTGTGATTCTTCAAGACTTCATCATAATACATCTCATCTTCGACATCCTAAATCTAAGCTTTGCATGGTGGGTTTTTAGCAGAGTTTATGATATAATCCAAGCAGGGTAATTCACAACGCAATAGAAAGGTTGCAGAGTTTCAATATGCAGTGACTGATGGAGATATGTCAAATGAATTAGGCTGTCTGAACTCTGAACTAATCTAGATTTTCCTAGTTTCCATCAAGTAATCCTAACGGCCAGTACATACTAAGGGCATCTCCAGCCGCGCCCCCAGGAAGGCGATTTTTTCGCGCCGGCGCCAAAAAAACGGCCCAGACGCGCCCCCAGGAGCCCGATTTTCGCCGCCCTGGGCCGAAAACAGCGCCGGCGGACCCAGGCCGAACCCGGCGCGCTGGGGGCGCCTGGGGGTGCCGGGGCGAACTGTTTTGGCGAGAAACAGCCGCGGGCCCGCCGCGTCAGCGACACGGCGCCTCGTCTTCCCCCAACGGCCTCGGTTCCCGCGGGGAATCAATGGCAAGGCTGCCGCCGGTCAGCCTTGCCATTGATTCCTCACGGGCGGCGCGTCACGGGACGACGCGCCGACGCCTCCCCTCCCTCGCACGTGTACACATGGGTGCGGCGCGGCTATATAGCCGGTGGCCTGCACTCGCCTGTGCCCACACCAGCCCCGCCCCTCGCCACCGCCCAGCTCCTCCCTCTCCCTACCTCTCCCAAGCGCCGCCGCCCAGCCCCTCCCTCTATCTCTCTACCTCTCCCGAGCCCGTCGCCATGGCGGAACGCTACCCCGAAGACGATGCGGCGGCCAACGGCTTCGGCCGCCGTTCGCTCTATGAACAGGAGTCCTGGCTCCTGTTCCAGGCGAACATCCGGCGCCGCCGGACATGCGCGCCGGGCCGACGGGGTGGAGGCTCAGCGCCGGGGGAGTGCCCATTCCCCCGTTGCCCGACGCCGTGGCGAAGCCGAAGTACTTCGCCGAGGAAGTCGAGGTCGCGCGCTCCTCCCTCACCGACGCCCAACTCTCCCTCCCCCCAATACGCCGCCGACAACCACGCGGCTTGGGCGGCGTATTTCAAGCACCGCCAGCAGCAGCGCTTGGCGTCCACCAATGGCGCGCCGGTGGTCGGCGGCCGGCAGAACAGCGAGGGGCGCCACCTGTGGTGGGGCGTCCCCGGCCGCACACTCGAGGGCACGTGCTAACGTACCTCGAGGGCGGCAACAAACCGTCGTTGGCGTACCGGGCGAGGGCGGCCGCCCCGGCACAGCACCGACGTGCCGGGCCATGGGCGCCAAGGAGGTTCGGGTTCTCCTCCTCTTCTTCCTCCTCCCGATCTTCATCGCACTCCTCCGGCACTCCGGCCCTGCTCGGCGTCAAGGCCGAGCCCGCGGCGGAGACGCCGCTCGGCCGACGCACTCGCAGCGCCGGCATCGTCATCAACGAGGGCGGCCGGCGCGCCTACTCGTCGGCTCCTCCTCCACGCTTCGTCAAGCCAGACGGAGCCGGGGCTCGCGCCGGTGAAGAAGGAGCCGGCCGCGCCGGTGACGACGGAGCTCGACGACGACGACGCGGCCCTGGAATGGGTGCACAGGGACTCCATAGCGATGGAGAAGGAGCGCCTGGAGAAGGCGAAGGAGCGCCAACACGCCGCCCTGCTTCGCTTCGTGGAGCGTCGACGCGGCCGCGACGAAGGCGGAGTCGTCGTCATCTGCGACAGCGACGACGACGACGACGATGCGCCGCCACCAGTCCGCCATGGCGACACCGGGCAGGGGTCCAGCAGGGGCGCCCGCGTCAAGGATGAGAAGGCCGATGACGACTATGGCGGCGACGGCGGTGACTTCAGCCAGTTTTTCCTTTAGATTAGTTTATGTATATGTGCTATGTAATGAAAATCCGCGAACTTCACCGAAATGTGCCGAAATTTATCGTGTTTGGCCGAAATTTATCGTGTTTGGCCGAATTTTATCGTGTTTAAGCCGAACTTCGCCGAACTTCTTTTATTTTAAAACGTGCCTGGGGGCGGCCCTGGGGCCGGCGGCTGGGGACCAACTCACCCCCAGGCCCAATTTTTGTGCCGGCTCACCCCCAGGCGGCGATTTTAGGCGCCCCCTGGGGGGCCAACGGCTGAAGATGCCCTAAGTAGCATCATCTTCCTTAGAGTATGCATTAAAAGATCATATTACTTGACTGTTGTAAGCAGTAAACACTAAACAACACTCGCTCGGAACAGGGGTGTGTAGAGTAATAAAAAACAGAGTTATCCATAAGCAGAAATGAAAAACAGGTAAATAGTCTACAAACAATTTTATCATCCCAGCAAGAAGATGCGAGTACATACTAAGTAGCATCAGGAGAAGATCAAAGGAAATGACAGTCCAAAAGTGGAAAGAAGAAGAGTATGTAAATAACAAGGAACTGTCGTCTATGTTGACAACAGAAAGCTATGCTCACACATCTCCATTGTTGCTTCAGAAAATATGCCATACAACATATAAGCATAAGCACAAGATAGTTAGGTTACTAACAGACTTCCAAAGCTAATTTCAAACAAACAAGGCCACATTTTTACTAAAGAAATCACCAAAGGTGAATGATTTCTCTATGCTCCCTTAAAATTCCCTTCAGATTTTGTATCCATAATACACGACAGTAGCATTTCAATGTGCAACAAAAGGGAACCACAATCTGTATATAATAAGGAACAACTGACAAACAAGCCACCAAACCACAAGGCCTATTACAACAAATTTAGGTACACAAAGACCATAGGATAGTATTAGCAACCTCTAAAATTGAACTCCTAGCTGGACAAGCAGGCATGATCCCCGCACAGGCACAAACGGCGACTAAACAAGGGGAAAAGCGGGGGGATCGATGGAGACGCTCACCGCGGAGCTGGGGAAGGAGACGACGAGGCTGAGGGTGGTCGGGGCAGCGCAGATCGACGCCGAGAAGTAGTGGTCGGTGATGAGGAAGAAGAGGTCGATGCGCTCGATCCTTGATGACCCGGCTCCAATCCGTGGATGTAGGCGATGAAGGTGATGATGGTGTTGCTCCTAGCGCAGCTCCTAGGCGATGCCGGCACGACGACGGAGCACGGGGCGGTCGGTGGCCGCAGTGATGCGTGGCGACCGTGCTCGAGGAGGCGGATCTGGAGGAGGAAGGGAGGCTGAGAGGGCGATTGAGGAGTGGAGGGAAGCTAGGGGCGGCGCAGTGGGTCTGGGCGGCGGTGCAGGGGGTCGGGGGAGGGCGTGTGGATCTGGTGAAGGGAGGGAGAGAGGCCAGAGGGAGAGGGGAGCAAGTGGATTGGGGGAGGGTTAGCAATGGCGCACCTTCTCCTGGTGCGTCATAAGTACATTGATAGCAATGGCGCACCCCCTAGCGGTGCGCCATTAGTAACTTTTTTTTGGATTTTTTTGAAGGAAAGCCTGCTGGCACTTTTATTTATAACGTGGCAATGTTACATCAGGAAGTAGTAGTGGTAATAAGAAATTAGGAGTAACATCTAACCAAGCACAACTAATCTTTTTTTTTTGGATTTTTAGTTGCATTCATTTGTGAATTGGTAAAACATTTATGAATATGAAAAAATATCATCAAATTTGAAAAAATATTCATGAATTCAAAAAGTGCCCATGAAATTTTAAAATATTCATGAGTTCAAAAAATATTAAAAAAATCAATACTTTTTGTGAGTTAGAAATTCAATAACAGAATAAACCTAATTAAAAAAATTGGTATACCAATGGCGCACCTCCCAGGGGTGCTCCATAAGTACCTTGATAGCAATGGCGCACCACCTAGGGGTGCGCCATTAGTAACTTTTTTTGGATTTTTAGTTGCATTCATTTGTGAATTGGTAAAAAATTTATGAATATGAAAAAATATCATCAAATTTGAAAAAATATTCATGAATTCAAAAAGTGCCCATGAAATTTTAAAATATTCATGAGTTCAAAAAATATTAAAAAAATCAATACTTTTTGTGAGTTAGAAATTCAATAACAGAATAAACCTAATTAAAAAAATTGGTATACCAATGACGCACCTCCCAGGGGTGCGCCATAAGTACCTTGATAGCAATGGCACACCACCTAGGGGTGCGCCATTAGTAACTTTTTTTGGATTTTTAGTTGCATTCATTTGTGAATTGGTAAAAAATTTATGAATATGAAAAAATATCATCAAATTTGAAAAAATATTCATGAATTCAAAAAGTGCCCATGAAATTTTAAAATATTCATGAGTTCAAAAAATATTAACAAATTCAATACTTTTTGTGAGTTAGAAATTCAATAACAGAATAAACCTAATTAAATAAAAATTGGTATACCAATGACGCGCCTCCTAGGGGTGCGCCATAAGTACCTTGATAGCAATGGCACACCACCTAGGGGCACGCCATTAGTAACTTTTTTTTGGATTTTAGTTGCATTCATTTGTGAATTGGTAAAACATTTATGAATATGAAAAAATATCATCAAATTTGAAAAAATATTCATGAATTCAAAAAGTGCCCATGAAATTTTAAAATATTCATGAGTTCAAAAAGTGCCCATGAAATTTAAAAATATTCATGAGTTCAAAAAATATTCATGAGTTCAAATAAACATAAATAAATAATCATGAGTTCAAATAAACATAAATAAATATTCATGAGAACTAGAATAGAAGAAATGTCATTTCCATATGTCGAAATACAATCAAGAAATGAAGGCTACAATTTAAATACAATCGATCTTAGCTAGCTATCTTTTCACAATCTTCTTGCCCTTCTTTTTTGCAAATGGAGTTCTTCTGTTGAACGGACGTCCTTTAGGTAGGGTGGTCCTGCTTCTTCTTGTGGTGTATGTCACTTCATCGTCGTCGTCATGTTCCATCTTCGGGTCACCGTACTTGTCGAAGTCTTGCTCATTGGCGACTCCATCCATTCCGATGATCTTCCTTTTGCCTCTCCTCACGACAACACGACTGGGCTTTGACGGGTCGGTAATGAAGAAGCATTGGTCCACTTGGGAAGCCAGTACCCATGGCTCATTTTTCACGGTGACGTTTGCGCCCGCTGTCTTGGATTTGGCTTCGGGTATAACCATGGTGGTGAAATACTTGTCTTCTTTTAGGACGCTCTTGGCCCATCTAACACGGAACATCGGGACCTTCTTTCCAGCATAGCTCAACTCCCAGATCTCCTCGATCCTTCCGTAGTATCTGTCCTTGTCGTTACCGGTGTAGGATTCCATCGTTACCCCAGAGTTCTGATAACCATCGCTCTTCATGTCCTTGTCCTCAGTGTAGAATGTGTAGCCGTTGATATCGTACGCCTCATAGGTCATCAGGTTGTGGTCGGCGCCCTGTGACAAGGTGAATATGAGTTTTTCTTCCGCGGAAGAATCCTCATGTAAAGGGTATGACAGAAGCTTCTCCTTGAACCAACGCGTGAAACATGAGTTGTGCTCTTTGATTATATCTCCTTCCGTCCTCTGTTGGCCTCGGTCATTGTACGTCTTCTCAATAAAGGTTTTGTGCTCTACCACCCAAGGATCGACCACGTCTATGTGTTGTAGCGTGACTAGGTTTGCTCTTTCAAAGTCGGCGAGTCGACCGTCGAAGTCGACATGCATTTCGCGGCGACCATCGCGGTGACCCCATCCAGCGAGCCTGCTGAGGTGCCTGTTGACAGGCAGACCAACGGGGTTCTCAATGCCTAGATAATTCCTGCAGTAGGAGATGCACTCTTCGGTCAGAAAGCCCCTGGCTATGCTTTCCTATGGACGTGACATGTTGCGAACGTATCCTTTGATGACACCATTCATCCTTTCGAACAGCATCATGCTGTGCAGGAACGTTGGCCCGAGTTGGATGATATCCTCCATGATATGGACCAGCAGAAGAATGCAGGCGGTAAGTACATCTCAAGCTCGCATAGTATCACCACGATCTCTTCCTGTAGCCTTCTGAGTTGCCTCACGCCAACCGACTTCTGAGAGATGACGTCAAAAAAGTTGCATAGGCGAAATAGCGTTTCACGGACGTGCGCGTCCATGATCCCACGGATTGCAACTGTAAGTATCTGCGTCATCAGCACGTGATAGTCGTGAGACTTCATCCCGCTGAACTTCTGCTTCGTGAGTCTAGGTATCTGCTTATCTTCCCCGCGTAACCGTAAGGAAGTTTTACTCCTACGAGGCAGGTGAAAAACTGCTCAATCTCCTCCTGACTTAGAGTGAAGCACGCGGGAGGGTAGTCATTTCCGATCTTCTTGGCCTTTTTGCCTTTGCGATGACTTTTCATGTCCTGCTTCGCCTCATCATCATCATCATCATTAGCGTGAAGCTCCTCCCTGATGCCCATTTATTTCAAGTCCGCCCTTGCTTTCGGCCCATCTTTGGTCCTCTCTGGCATGTTGAGCAGGGTACCAAGCAGACTCTCGCACACGTTCTTCGTGATATGCATGACATCAAGGCTATGAGGCACATGGCGGATCTTCCAGTACGGCAAGTCCCAGAAAACAGACCTCGTTTTCCATACCTTCAGCAGCGGCTCTGGCGCCTTTCGCTTCTTTCCCGGCTCCGGGCACTCTTTCCAATTTTTGAACAGATCGTCTATTTCCTCGCCGCTCCTCATACGCGGGCGTCTTCGGGGTTCGTTTTCACCATCGAACAGATCCTTGCGTTTTCTCCATGGGTCATCGTCGGGAAGACACCTTCGATGTCCCATGAACATGGTTTTAGAAGACCCGGGATCTCTATCTAGCTGGCGATACGTTGTGTCATCCATGCACCTTACGCATCCAGAAAATCCGTGGACTACCTGCCCCGCGAGATATCCGTAACCGAGATAGTCATGCACCGTCGTGAGTAGTGCGGCTCTCATAAGGAAATATTCTTTCTCTGCGGCGTCCCACGTATTGGCTGGCGTTTTCCACAGCGTGTCTAGCTCCTCTTTTAGCAGCCCTGGATACAGATTGATGTCATTCCCTGGTTGTTTCGGCCCTTCAATTAGCATACTCATGTGAATGTACTTCCTCTTCATGCACAACTAGGGGGGAAGGTTGTACATCCACACAAACACAGGCCAGGTGCTATGTGTGCTTCTCTGGCTGCCAAACGGATTGACTCCATCGGTGCTCGCGCCCAGCACGATGTTCCTTGGATCGTCCGCAAATTCTGGGTGTTCGAAGTTCAACGCTTGCCACTGGCTCGCATCCTTAGGGTGACTCAGCATCTTGTCTTTTTTATTTATCTATGGATCATTTCCGTCAACTTCTCGCTTCTTCTCCTCCCTATCCGCGTGCCAACGCAGGAGCTTTGCTAGCTTAGGGTCCGCGAAATACCGCTGCAGACAAGGAGTGATCAGAAAGTACCACACCACTTTTGAGGAGCTTTCTTCCTCTTCTTGTATCGAGTGACGCCGCACACCGGACATATGGTAGATTCCGCGTGCTTGTCCCGATAAATGATGCAATTGTTCATGCACACATGGTATTTCACGTGTGGTAAATCTAGAGGACACACGATTTTCTTCGGCTCCTCAAAACTGGTCGGGCTCTTGTTCCCCTTGGGAAGATGTTCGTGCCAGAATGACATGTTCTCATCGGAGCATGCGTCGGTCATTTTGTGTTTTACCTTCATCTCTAGAGCCATGAGCATTACTTTTAGGCGGGTATCCTCGGGCCTGCATCCTTCATACAATGGAGTAACCGCGTCTATCTCCAGTTGATCCAGCTTGGCTTTCTCTCAGGCGGCAACTCTTGCGTTATCCGTCTGCTTGAGAAGCAGCTCTTGAATATGAGGGTCCTACACCCAGCCCATCGATGGTCCATCGTCGTCTGCTCCGGCATCTTCATCTTCATGATCATGCCCTTCGTCTTGATCTTCCTCATCATCATGTCCGGCATCTTCTACATGATGACTGTATACTGCATCACTGTCGTGATCATGTCCTGGAGATTCTTCGTCTTCTCACCCGCCCTCGCCGCGGTGGTTGTCTTGCTGCCCTTCCTCATTTCTTGCCCGCCCCCCATGGATGACTTCATAGTCATTTTCATCACCTTGCCACCAATAGCCATCCATGAAACAACGCAAGAGCAGGTGGCCCCGCACCTGCCCGGAATCCGGGTCCGCAATAAGGCTATTCAGCTTGCATCTTCGACACGGACATCTTATCTCCGTCTCATTCTTTTGAAGCATCTCGGCCTTCGTGGAGCTCAAAAACCTATTCACGATGCCTTCGGTCATCGTGCGGACCATGGTCGCCTGAGGGGTAGAGCAAAAAGATATTTTAGAACCAAGAAAAAATTGGCATGACTTTGCCTAAAAATAGGACCAAAAGGAATGCATAGTGCCAAATTCTTGCCAAAACGGAAATTAATCAACATTCCGGCAAAATATTGGCAACTATCGCATTTCAAATACCGGTACCTGCAAACACAAACATATATGCAACACCACAAACATATGCAACACCACAAACATACGTAGATCTAGCTAGGCCATAAAAAGTGCATGTGTGAATCTATGGTAAAGTAGATCTACAACATAAAGAAAGCTTTTCCCTTACCTATCATAAAAAGGTAATTTAACCACTTAATTTGGGTGAATCTATGGTGCAAATGAGGTGAGGAGGAGGAGGTAGCCGAGACAAGCTTGGAGGAGGAGGTGGAGATAATGAAGTGGGGAAAGTGAGTGTGGTAGGTGGTTGTCCAAAATATCTAGTTGGTCTCAGGTTACTAATGGCGCACCACCTAAAAATGCGCCATTAGTAACCCTGGTTACTAATGGCGCACCAGTTAGAGGTGCACAATTACTAGTTTTGCAAAAAAAATTGTTAGTTGTGGCGCGCCATTACTAGTTTGAACTAGTAATGGCGCACTTCACACAGGTGCGCCATTACTAGTTTTGGAAAAAAAGTAAAAAAAAGTTTGTTAGTAGTGGCACACAAAGCGTGTGGTGCGCCATTACTAGTTAAAACTAGTAATGGCACACTGTGCCCTGGTGCGCCATTAATAGTTTTGGAAAAATAAAATAAAATAAAATTTGCTAGTAATGGCGCTCCGTGTGTCTGGTGCGCCATTAGTAATGAGGACACTAATGGCGCACCTGTATATGGTGCGCCAATGCTATATAGCAGTGGCGCACCATATACATGGTGCGCCATTAATGTCCATATTAGCTATAGCCCTTTTCCTAGTAGTGTGAGAATCAAAGAGAGAGAAGAAGCCATCTAGCTACTAGCTATGGACCCGTAGGTATGTGGTAAACTACTCACGCTTCATCGGAGAGGCAATGGTGTTGATGTAGAAGCCCTCCGTGATCGAATCCCTCTCCGGCAGGACGCCAAAAAGGCCCCTAGATGGGATCTCATGGGTACAGTAGGTTGCAGCGGTGGAAAAGTGGTTTTGTGGCTCCCCTGGAAGGTTTTGGGATATTTGAGAATATATAGGCGGAAGAAATGGGTCGGTGGAGTCACGAGGGGCCCACAAGGGTGGGGGCGCGCCCTACCCCCTGGGCGCGCCTCCAACCTTGTGGCCATCTCGTGGCTTTCCTGACGTGCACTCCAAGCCCTCTGGATGTCTTCTGGTCAAAGAAAAATCATTGCGAAAGTTTTCCGTTTGGACTCTGTTTGGTATTCCTTTTGTGCGAAACTCTAGAACAAGGAAAAAACAGGAACTCGCATTGGGCTCTAGGTTAATAGGTTAGTCCCAAAAATCATATAAAATAGCATATTAATGCATATAAAACATCCAAAACATATAATATAATAGCATGGAACAATCAAAAATTGTAGATACGTTGGAGATGTATCAAGTATCCCCAAGCTTAATTCATGCTCGTCCTTGAGTAGGTAAATGAAAAAATAGAATTTTTGATGTGGAATGCTACCTAACATATTTATCCATGTAATTCTCTTTATTGTGGCATGAATGTTCAGATCCGTAGGATTCACAACAAAAGTTTAATATTGACATAAAAAACAATAATACTTCAAGCATACTAACAAAATAATTATGTATTCTCAAAATAACATGGCCAAAGAAAGCTTATCCCTACAAAATCATATAGTCTGGCTATGCTCCATCTTCATCACACAAAATATTCAAATCATGCACAACCCCGATGACAAGCCAAGCAATTGTTTCATACTTTTAACATTCTCAGACTTTTTCAACTTTCACGCAATCCATGAGCGTGAGCCATGGACATAGCACTATAGGTGGAATAGATGGTGGTTGTGGAGAAGACAAAAAAGAAATAGATAGTCTCACATCAACTAGGTGTATCAACGGGCTATAGAGGTGCCCATCAATAGATATCAATGTGAGTGAGTAGGGATTGCCATGCAACGGATGCACTAGAGCTATAAGTTTATGAAAGCTCAAAAAGAAACTAAGTGGGTGTGCATCCAACTTGCTTGCTCATGAAGACCTTAGGCATTTTGAGGAAGCCCATCATTGGAATATACTCCCTCCGTTCCTAAATATTTGTCTTTCTAGAGGTTTCAACAAGTGACTACATTCGGAGCAAAATGAGTGAATGTACACTCTAAAATATGTCTATATACATTTGTATGTGGTAACCATTTGAAATCTCTAGAAAGACAAATATTTAGGAATGGAGGGAGTACAAGCCAAGTTCTATAATGAAAAATTCCCACTAGTATATGAAAGTGACAATATAGGAGACTCTCTATCATGAAGATCATGGTGCTACTTTGAAACACAAGTGTGGCAAAAAGGATAGTAACATTGTCCCTTCTCTTTTTTTCTGGTGTCAGGACCCCGATTATAAGTCACAATGATCTAGCATGTAACACCTCATATCACTTTGCGGCCTCACACACGGTATTCCCATGGGTGTTGCCTTACCATGGCCCGGGACCATTTGCGCCTATTGGCTCACGTATATGATAGTGTCGCTAGCATCCATATGACAGAGAACCCGGGCCGACATGACTAGTCGTGAACCCAAAGTGGCACTAACTCACGGGGACAGGCATACATGAATCAACATCAAGCATGTCGGTCAGCAGCGTATGAATCCGGGCTGTAGCAACTGGGCTGACAGGACTCCGGTAACCCAGGCTGTAGCAGGCTTGCAGGACTCCGGATGTCTCCGCGTGACATTTCCCCGAAGGGACAGACACAGGAACAAAGTGAATCACATGCCGGCCAGTCTAAGTGTTCCGGAGCAACAATGCTGGGGTAGCAGGACTCCGATAAACTAGGCTGTAGAGGACTACCAAGGCTCAGTGGAAGCACCAGACTACATTTCCCCATAAGAGAGGCTACCAAGGATAAACAACTAGATTGTCGGATCCCACACATACCAAGCATTTCAATAACATACACACAATATGCTCGATATGTGCAAATACAACATGGCATCACAACAAAACTCTATGACTCAAAGTATTTATTCATTAGGCTCCGAGGAGCCAAGCATTACAAACATGGGTCTGATGACCCCAACATACAGAGCATACAAGCAACAAGCACATGCGGAAGCTTAACTTGTCTGAGTACAAACAACTACAAATGAAGAAGGCTGAGAAGCCTGACTATCTACAAGACACTGCCGAGGGCACAAGATCGTAACTGAGGTATCAAGCTAAACGTCGAAGTCCACACGGAACTACTAGCAAGACTGACGTCTATCTGCAAAACATATAATAGGCAAACGTGAGTACAAATGTACCCAGCAAGACTTACATCAGAACTAACTACATATGCATCGGTATCAACAAAGGGGGTGGTGGAGTTTAACTGTAGCAAGCCAGCTTTGACTCGGTGGCTATCCCAAACTATGACTGCAAGTAACTCTTTTGAGGTGGCGCACACGAGTCCACATATTCACCATATCAATACACCACTATGGATCCGCTCCCGTCTCCCTACGAGAACACCATCCATAGCACTCACGCTTATCTTGCGCATTTTAGAGTATCCACATTCACTTGTCTATGAACTGTATAGGCAACCAAGTAGTCCTTTACCGTGGACGCAGCTATTCAAATAGATGATGTTAACCCTGCAGGGGTGTACTTCTTCACACACGCTCTCACCACTTACCGCCATTTACACGACATGTACTCGGCAACCTTCAAGCGGAAGCCCAATGAGGGTGTCGGCCACGGCCTACCTAAACACTCAAGTCTCTAGTCCAGTTTTATCGCCTATCCAGGTTCCATCCGCAGGGAGTCCGACCGAGGTTTCCACATACGGACCCGAACGATGTGTACAGGGTTCCGAGACACCAAACGGGCGCCCGGCATGCCCGACCACGGTGTATCTACCGCATCATAGCCCACCCCTAGGGTCAGTGCTACGCACGGCCGCCAACACATATCCTATAAACACCAGAAACTAATTGCAACTCCTGGAAATAGGACTAGGGTGGTTAAGAAGCCGAGAGGGTCCATTGGTTTCGGGCCCAATGCATGGTAGTAGCTGGTTCTTAAATCACACATACAGATCTCAGTGCTTAAGGATAGTTCCAATGAAACAACCCACCATGTACTCCTACATGGCCTCTCATCGATACCTTTAAATCGTGTTCAACACACTTAGCTCACACACAGTAGGACGTGTTCACAACTTTCCAATTCATCCCCGATGAATCAGACCCGACTCAACTCTAAGCAGTAGCAGGCATGAAAAACAAGCATGAATGAGTAGGCACATCAGGGCTCAAACAACTCCTACTCATGCTAGTGGGTTTCATCTATTTACTCTGGCAATGACAGGTCATGCAGAGGAAAGGGGGTTCAACTACCGGAGCATGTAACAGTTGAATCGTTATTGTCCTAAAGCAGTAAAAAGAGCAGGAGCGAGAGAGTGGGATTGTATCGGAATGAACAAGAGTTTTTTGCTTGCCTGGCACTTCTGAAGATATTATAGCTCTTCATCAGTGTCATCGATCACGTCATCGGAAACATCGTCTATTGAGAGGGGATGGTTACCGACAAACAGAGAAGGACACAATCAGTGCAATGCAACAATATGATGCATGATCATGACATGGCAATATGCTTGTGTTTGAGCTAATGCAACTAGAGTCCAGATTAGATGAAGTTGGTTTGAACCCAAGGTTCAAATTCAAACTTCATATGTGAATAATCAAATGCCACTTACATGGTTTGTCCTAAACAGTGATGTAAACTTGCTCAAACATGCATGAACATGGCATAAACGGATTCTTCATATTTTTCTGATCATTTTTCATATATAACTTATTTCCATTAGAGTTATAGATTATTTTCTATGATTTTTCAAAGTTTTGGATATTTTCTAAAATAAATAAATCATTTAAGATTTATTTAA
Organism: Triticum urartu; assembly: GCF_003073215.2. Lineage (NCBI taxonomy): Eukaryota > Viridiplantae > Streptophyta > Magnoliopsida > Poales > Poaceae > Triticum > Triticum urartu. The sequence continues at coordinate 71,566,082 of NC_053026.1, read as the reverse complement.
ATTCCAGAAAAGGATTACAGCGTCAGCCTGACATCGTCATGACGTCAGTAGGTCAACGGGGCACGGTCCAGGTTAAACCTGACCAGTGGGACCCACTGGTCAGTGACCGAGTGACATTTTGTGTCACACACAGGTGGGTCCAGTCAACGGCCACATTAGCGAGGTCAACGCCGACGCGTGGGGCCACTATGTTTAGATTAATCTTAATCTATTTTTGTTAGCTGGTTAGTTAGGCAGTGGGTCCCGCATGTCAGTGAGAGTGTGGGTTAATTAGCAGGGTCATTACCCGCTAATGACGGTGCCACGTCGACGGCTAAACGCCGGTGCTAAGCACAGCACGATGACGTCACCCGTCCGGCCAACTCCGGCGATGAGAGATCGTGTGGCTGGGCGTGTTCGAAAGCTTGCGCTACGGCGCATCTACTGGTGGCCGCGGTGGGTGCTGGGACGGCATGCAATGGTGGTGGCGACGAGCCAGGCGGCGGCCGGAGTTCGGTGAAGAATGGCAGTGCACTACGGTGCGCTACGGGGGAAGCTGAGGGGCTAGGAGGTTTTTTGGGAGTGCCCTGAGCACGAGTGCATGCTCGGCTGCGAGGTGCAGCGCCTGTGGCCATGGCGGCGACTTGGCCGGCGACGGCACGGAGCCTCTGCCATGGTGGCTCGATGGCTAGAGGGCGTGCGCGAGCAGGGTAGAAGGGGGAGATGAAGCAGCAGTTCACAGCGGGATCGACGACGCGATATCAAGGTCGGGGAGGCGTTGTCGACGACGAATCGATTGTGGCGATCGCCGGACAGATGCGGTGATGAAGGCAGCGGAGACGACGCTGCGGTGCACCCGGCGTCACGTGGGTTGGTGGAGATGAAGAGGAAGGCGCGGCGGTTCTTTTGGAAGCATTGGCGGGGCGAGGGGTGGACGATGGCCACGGGTACGGCAATCGGTGTCGGCGAGCTCCGCTCGGGCTGCGCGAGAGAGAGAGGAGAGGAGGGGAAAAGGGTCTAGGGAGAGTGGGAGAGGTCCAAGGGGAATGGGGCGATGCGCGTGGCGTCGTTAGCCAGCTCTAGGCGGTCGGCGGCAAGCAGGAGGTGGCTCGACGCGTGCCGGCGTGCGGCCACCACGCGCGCGGCGTCCTACTAGCGCGAGGAGGAAGACGCCCCTGCCCCTGGTGGGCCTGGCAGCTAGCTGGGCCGGCTATAGGTAAGGCCCAGGTAACTCTCTCTCTGCTTTCTAATTTAATTTTTTTATGTTTTCTATTTATTCTGTTTTGTTTTGATTTAGTAAAATACTAAACCATTTTAGAAAATCCTGGAAATAATTAGGGGTGCTGTGTGAATTATTCCAGTGACCCATAACAATTTCCAACATTTTTGGAGCGCCTAAAATATATATAGCATTTAAATAGCTCCAATTCAAATATGTTTGAATTAATTCAAAGCCCAAATATTTCTTGCAAAAATGTAAACCATTTTTGGTGGATGCTTCCACCTCAATCCAGAAATGTTGAACATTTTTAAAGGGCATTTTTAGTTCAATGAAAAGATTTTAGGTTTGACCCTAGTCGAATTCATTTGGTGCTAGGGTTTGAGGATCCCCATTTCATATTTAAATGAAATTTAGACAGGATGACATGATGACCACGCAAGGACAAACAGAGGCTAAGCTAGGGCTGTGACAACTCACCCCCACTAAACAAGAATCTCGTCCCGAGATTCAAGACATGAGGTAAGAAGTCAGAGGGGAAACAAAGCCAACACAATCTTCTCGATCCAACTGCCCTTCTCGAAGATGTTGATTCATTGCTCCAATTTATCTTGACGTCTTTGCTTTTGAGAACTTACCCAACACGATGACAAGGAAAGAAACTCTACAGTGATCGATCTTCACGAAGGTCAAGCAAATCATGATCAACTCACGGAATGAGATGTCGAAACATCTCTTGAGCTGAGACACAAAACACATATCAGGGGTGATGGAAGGCAGATGACGAAGGTTCGAGTTGGTAGGCAACAATTCCACGCTTTAGTAGGATGGTGCATGGTCTCAACGTAGCGAGGGTTATCTACCATGATCCCATAACAGGGCACCTACGAGGAGGTGACTCGTAGAGTTATTCCCCTAAATGGCAAAAATAATTACTTTTGATATAGAGATCATTGAGACTCTCTATACCAACCTAAGGCAAATCTCGAGCGATCGTTTGGAGGAGTTCGGTAGAATGGCATACTTGGAGTAGTATGGATGATGTGGATTACCTTGTTGAAGACAACGCAAAGGATAACTTTTGCTTATCATCGGAAATGGATCGGACCCATGGTAGGACCACTTTTGAAGATGATCCTAATCAGTAATTACTGAGAAGGGTACTCCATAGTAGGATGACACAATGGCGGTGCAAGCTGGGAACAAAATGCAAATCCTGGGAATGATTCTAGTAACTGGGGAGAACCCAACGGTAGAGAGAGATTCCACTATTGGAAAGGCTATAGCATAACCGAGGAAACTGAGAGCGGATCCCAATTAATGCCGATGTTAAATCCTAGTGATTGCTCGTGCTCTCAAGAACTTAAGCATTCCCATATTCAACAAGTTTTACTAATATCCGTGTCAAGGATCCTGGAAACACAACATACTACCATGATGAATAATGGTGGAGGATGCAGATGTAAAGAAAGGTAACACTTTCTTAGATTTCACCTTAACGAGGCCAAGGGATCAAAATCTGGATGATCGACCGAGATACATTTAGCACTCCGCTTCTAATGTCCTCCTTGATGTGCTAGGGTAACCCATTTATTGATATGGTTTGGTATCTAGAACATCAAATAAAAGGTCGGACTTCAGGAGCTCAAGAATCCATAAGGAATAGCTACGTAAGTAAATCTTGCGAGGTCCTTATGGGGAGGTGGCCAACTTCTTCAAGCAAGATACTCCAATAATAGGTCTTCCGGTTGGGTGTGTTGGCCACGACATCCACTCTACCAGTTACAGAGAGACCAATATTATAGCTCTTGGGAAACATTCCAACCATCACATCTGCCTGAGATTCAGATCTGGTTGGTGTCAGGATATTCCAGACTCATCGAGTCTAGAAGAAAATGAAAGTTTGCAACACAAACCGACGAGATGGCATTGTGAGATTCTCGGGGGATGAACTACGATAGCAAGCTCCAAAACATGAGCTCATTCTGCTACATACATGTGAACATGATGTCCAAGACAAGCATGATCACGTAGAAGTCTTATAATAAAACACTACCGAGTTCTAGTTGGGAACCATCATCGCAGATAACAAAGTCCTTGCATAAGTCATATGATTACCTCTTATGAAGGAACTTCTTCTCCTTGAACAAATCAGTTAGTGACTGGGTGTGCTAGGGATACATATAGAATGAAGGTTGCAAGTCTCCAAACCACAATGTACTTCGCACATATGCATGACTGACTTGGGATGATTCCAGCAGAAGCAAAACAAACTTTCTCGAATTCACGGCGGCAACTTGCGTCGATTGCACGTGAACTTAGAGGAAGTCGCTACTTTGATCCAAACATATGCTTCATCAACGGAACATGAAGGCATTGTTTACAAAGTTTCCAACACTAGCTTAATGTTTAACACGAATCATGGGGGAGACAAGATGCTGTTGATGGGCTCAACAGCAACTCATCGGAATTTCCATATCCCTGGACTTCCACCATTATGTGAACAATGTGATAGTATTGGTCAGACCAAAAGATGTAATGGTGTATGCTCGAGGAATCAACCACGAGTAAGACAACATTACGAATATCGTTGGTTCTAGCTTGATTTGATGATAGACCATACGCAAATAAAAGATTGGATAAAATGATAGGTCCATTAACTGATCACGAGGGTCAATCGATGAAAATACCATCTTTCTTCAACACACACAAAAGATAGCCCTTAGAGATGAGCTAAGCTAGGCAAGCTTTTAACTTCCAATTCTCCAAGTTGTTGTTTAGCTTAACCAACAGCAGGGATGTCCAACACAGATTCTTGGAGAAAGAGTGGTTTGTTGGAAAACCAACTTGATCACGAACTCATCATAATGGCCAGGGGGCAACCTGGTGATACTTCCATGAAGATATCCGGAAAATCACGAACCACTGATATGTCTCTAAGCTCGAGAACAATCTTGCTTTTGAGGGCAAGATGATATAGCTAAATAAGAAAGGGATTGATACAATCCTAACTCTTGATCGAAGCGTGTACCAGAAATAAGGACTAGGTAGCACAATCTATCTTAGAATGATGATTCAATAACCAGCACGCTAAGAGTGAGAGTATTGTCCATTAACTACCAAGCAACGAGGTTGCTAGTAGTATTAATTTCACACATCACAGTTCACTTGTCGGCATTCCGGTTACAACAACACGGGACCGAGGAATGAATAATGATGGCGAGAGGTATCATTGTATCAAGAATTCATAAGATGGTGTGCAATTCCCATGACATTCTTGACTTAGGACGGTAATACTTCAGGGTAGAACGGAATAAAAACTGGATTGGCATTTGATCTGCGGAATACAACTGCTTTGACCCAATCCTTGATATCGATGAGGTACTGGAGTTTGTTTCTCCTAGTCATTCCGGAATAGAATGGCTTGACGGATCACAGGAATAATAGGCATCGATAACACCAATGCACAACTACTATTGACCAACAATTGACAGACGAAGGTCAGATAACAGCTAAAGAGGGACAACTCAAAGGAACATATATCTTTCTGAGTTGTAGATGTATAGATTAGTATGTCGAGCAAAGCTCAACATTTCTTCCGGATAACCCATGTAGAACGATATAACTGGTAGATTCACAATCATTGGTGAGGAAATCATTAACTAGTAGCTGCTCGGTCGGCTGGTGAGTAGGGGATTAATAGGATAATCGGCAAGTTAATCGGCCATTTAATCAATTAATCAGATGATTTATCGGGTAATCGACCACTCGTGGACCCTATGAGTAGGGATTAATCGACAAGTTAACTGGTGAATCGGATGAATTCTTGAACACGGTTCACAATATAGAATGGAGAACTCATTAAGAGCACTCTGGTTGTGATCTTTTGGTTCAAAGAACTTCTTCCATAAGCGGTTCATGGTATTTGGAAGAATGATATACCATGGACCTCAAAAACTATCACAACGGTTACTAATATCCTAAAGGAACTAGCAAACACTACCAGCGAGAAGTAAGGAAAGAGAATCTCGGGTCAAGAACCCAGGAAAAAGATACCTACTAACTAATAACATCACGAGATGCTTTCGAGAATGGTAGCTAGAATCATCACACTGGGGATACAAAGCATTGCTAGATTACTAGGTGACTCCCCAAGACACCTAGAGTCGTAACAATAGCTCCAACATATATGTCGAGGCAATAGAGTACCTCAACTCACCGATTAGTGTGGTTGAACTGGCACAGAGGAACTTCGGAACGGAAGGAAGGAATTTGCAATTGCATCAGACTATTTAGTAACCTGGGATGACTCGGACAGCATAACGGCTGTAAATCCTCAAAAAGATTTGAGACATCCTGCAAAATGGTGGCATAACCACTCAACATAACAATATCAAGGTTTCGAGACCAACTATGAACACACGAAAGTACTGGAAACTGAACTGCGACATGAATCCATTAATCCTATAAGTCTATGGATTAGTAACACGTTATCCTGATAGATAGATGAGAATGCCTAGTTTCTTAACCCCGTAGAAAAGAAGAGGTTGACTCAGATCAGAAGGGCATAAGGTAAAGGAGTAAAAAGAGCCTTATGTTCCCTTCCACAATCAATTCCCTTATATAACTAAAGCATTTCTAGACTCAACTTCGACCACTTTGGCTTGGTAATCCTACAGGCAGTCAGGCTCTGATACCAACGCTGTCAGGACCCCGATTCTAAGTCACACCGATCTAGCATGTAACACCTCATATCACTTTGCGGCCTCACACACGGTATTCCCACGGGTGTCGCCTTACCATGGCCCGGGACCGTTTGCACCTTTTGGCTCACGTATATGATAGTGTCGCTAGCATCCATATGACAGAGAACCTGGGCCGACATGACTAGTCGTGAACCCAAAGTGGCACTAACTCACGGGGACAGGCATACATGAATCAACATCGAGCATGTAGGTCAGCAGTGTATGAATCCGGGCTGTAACAACTGGGCTAACAGGACTCCGGTAACCCGGGCTATAGCAGGCTAGCAGGACTCCGGATGTCTCCGCGTGACATTTCCCCGAAGGGACAGACACAAGAACGAAGTGAATCACATGCCGGCCAGTCTAAGTGTTCCGGAGCAGCAGTGCTGGGCTAGCAGGACTCCGGTAAACCGGGCTGTAGCGGACTACCAAGGCTCAGTGGAAGCACCAGACTACATTTCCCCATAAGAGAGGCTACCAAGGATAAACAACTAGATTGTCGGATCCCACACATACCAAGCATTTCAATAACATACACACAATATGCTCGATATGTGCAAATACAACATGGCATCACAACAAAACTCTACGACTCAAAGTATTTATTCATTAGGCTCCGAGGAGCCAAGAATTACAAACATGGTTCTCATGACCCCAACATATAGAGCATACAAGCAACAAGCACATGCGGAAGCTTAACTTGTCTGAGTACAGACAACTACAAATGAAGAAGGCTGAGAAGCCTGACTATCTACAAGACACTGCCGAGGGCACAAGATCGTAACTGAGGTATCAAGCTAAACGTCGAAGTCCACACGGAACTACTAGCAAGACTGACGTCTCTCTGCAAAACATATAATAGGCAAACGTGAGTACAAATGTACCCAGCAAGACTTACATCAGAACTAACTACATATGCATCGGTATCAACAAAGGGGGGGGGGTGGAGTTTAACTGTAGCAAGCCAGCTTTGACTCGGTGGCTATCCCAAACTATGACTGCAAGTAACTCTTTTGAGGTGGCGCACACGAGTCCACATATTCACCATATCAATACACCACTATGGATCCGCTCCCGTCTCCCTACGAGAACGCCATCCATAGCACTCACGCTTATCTTGCGCATTTTAGAGTATCCACATTCACTTGTCTATGAACTGTATAGGCAACCAAGTAGTCCTTTACCGCGGACGCAGCTATTCAAATAGATGATGTTAACCCTGCAGGGGTGTACTTCTTCACACACGCTCTCACCACTTACCGCCATTTACACGACATGTACTCGGCAACCTTCAAGCGGAAGCCCAATGAGGGTGTCGGCCACGGCCTACCTAAACACTCAAGTCTCTAGTCCAGTTTTATCGCCTATCCAGGTTCCATCCGCAGGGAGTCCGACCGAGGTTTCCACATACGGACCCGAACGATGTGTACAGGGTTCCGAGACACCAAACGGGCGCCCGGCATGCCCGACCACGGTGTATCTACCGCATCATAGCCCACCCCTAGGGTCAGTGCTACGCACGGCCGCCAACACATATCCTATAAACACCAGAAACTAATTGCAACTCCTGGAAAGAGGACTAGGGTGGTTAAGAAGCCGAGAGGGTCCATTGGTTTCGGGCCCAATGCATGGTAGTAGCTGGTTCTTAAATCACACATACAGATCTCAGTGCTTAAGGATAGTTCCAATGAAACAACCCACCATGTACTCCTACATGGCCTCTCATCGATACCTTTAAATCGTGTTCAACACACTTAGCTCACATACAGATCTCGGTGCTTAAGGATAGTTCCAATGAAGCCTGACTATCTACAAGACACTGCCGAGGGCACAAGATCGTAGCTGAGGTATCAAGCTAAACGTCGAAGTCCACATGGAACTACTAGCGAGACTGACGTCTCTCTGCAAAACATATAATAGGGAAACGTGAGTACAAATGTACCCAGCAAGACTTACATCAGAACTAACTACATATGCATCGGTATCAACAAAGGGGGTGGTGGAGTTTAACTGCAGCAAGCCAGCTTTGACTCGGTGGCTATCCCAAACTATGATTGCAAGTAACTCTTTTGAGGTGGCGCACACGATTCCACATATTCACCATATCAATACACCACTATGGATCCACTCCCGTCTCCCTACGAGAACGCCATCCATAGCACTCACGCTTATCTTGCGCATTTTAGAGTATCCACTTTCACTTGCTCAAACATGCATGAACATGGCATAAACGGATTCTTCATATTTTTTTGATCATTTTTCATATATAACTTATTTCCATTGGATTTATAGATTATTTTCTATGATTTTTCAAAGTTTTGGATATTTTCTGAAATAAATAAATCATTTAAGATTTATTTAAATTCCAAAAAAGGATTACAGCGTCAGCTTGACATCGTCATGATGTCAGCAGGTCAACGGGGCACGGTCCAGGTCAAACCTGACCAGTGGGACCCACTGGTCAGTGACCGAGTGACATTTTGTGTCACACACAGGTGGGTTCGGTCAACGGCCACGTTAGCGAGGTCAACGCCAACGCATGGGGCCACTGTGTTTAGATTAATCTTAATCTATTTTTGTTAGCTGGTTAGTTAGGCAGTGGGTCCCGCATGTCAGTGAGAGTGTGGGTTAATTAGCGGGGTCATTAACCGCTAATGACGGTGCCACGTCGACGACTAAACGCCGGTGCTAAGCACAGCACGACGGCGTCGCCCGTCCGGCCAACTCCGGCGATGGGAGCTCGCGTGGCTGGGCGCGTTCGAAAGCTTGCGCTACGGCGCATCTACTGGTGGCCGCGGTGGGTGCTGGGACGGCGTGCAATGGTGGCGGCGACGAGCCGGGTGAGGCCGGAGTTCGGTGAAGAAGGGCAGCGCGCTACGGTGCGCTAGGGGGGAAGCTGAGGGGCTAGGAGGTTTTCTGGGAGTGCCCTGAGCATGAGTGCATGCTCGGCTGCGAGGTGCAGCACCTGTGGCCATGGCGGCGACTTGGCCGGCAACGGCAGGGAGCCTCCGCCATGGTGGATCGATGGCTAGAGGGCGTGTGCGAGCAGGGTAGAAGGGGGAGATGAAGCAGTAGCTCACAGCGGGGTCGACGTGCGAGATCGAGGTCGGGGAGGCATTATCGACGACAAATCGACCGCGGCGATCGCCGGACAGATGCGGTGATGAAGGCAGCGGAGATGACGCTGCGGTGCACCCGGCGTCACGTGGGTTGGTGGAGATGAAGAGGAAGGCGCGGTGGTTCTTCTGGAAGCATCGGTGGGGCGAGGGGTGGACGATGGCCGCGGGTACGGCAATCGGCGTCGCCGAGCTCCGCTCGGGCTGCGCGGGAGAGAGAGCAAAGGAGGGGGGAAAGGGTCTAGGGAGAGTGGGAGAGGTCCAGGGGGAATGGGGCGATGCACGTGGCGTCCTTAGCTAGCTCCAGGCGGTCGGCGGCAAGCAGGAGGTGGCTCGGCGCGTGCCGGCATGCAGCAACCACGCGCATGGCGTCCTACTGGCACGAGGAGGAAGACGCCCCTGCCCCTGGTGGGCCTGGCAGCTAGCTGGGCCGGCTGCAGGTAAGGCCCAGGTAACTCTCTCTGCTTTCTAATTTAAATTCTTTCTGTTTTCTATTTATTCTGTTTTGTCTTGATTTAGTAAAATACTAAACCATTTACAAAATCCTGGAAATAATTAGGGGTGCTGTCTGAATTATTCCAGTGATCCATAACAATTTCCAACATTTTTGGAGCACCTAAAATATATATAGCATTTAAATAGCTCCAATTCAAATATGTTTGAATTAATTCAAAGCCCAAATATGTCCTGCAAAAATGTAAACAATTTTTGGTGGATGCTTCCACCTCAATCCAGAAATGTTGAACATTTTTAAAGGGCATTTTGAGTTCAATGAAATGATTTTAGGTTTGGCCCTAGTCGAATTCATTTGGTGCTAGGGTTTGAGGATCCCCATTTCATATTTAAATGAAATTTAGACATGATGACATGATGACCATGCAAGGACAAACAGAGGCTAAGCTAGGGCTGTGACATCTGGGCCTTCTCTTTTTTTGGCCTTTTCTCTTTTTTTATTTCCTCACATGGGACGATGCTCTAATAATGAAGATCATCACACTTTATGTACTTCACAACTAAAAAATTACAACTCTATACTAGAACAAAAATATGACTCTATGTGAATGCCTCCGGCGGTGTACCGGGATGTGCAATGAATCAAGAGCGACATGCATAAAAAAGATGAACGGTGACTTTGCCGCAATTATGATGTCAACTACATGATCATGCATAAAAATATGACAATGATGGAGCGTGTCATAATAAATGGAATGGTGGAAAGTTCCATAGCAATATATCTTGGAATGGCTATGGAAATGCCATAATAGGTAGGTATGGTCGCTGTTTTGAGGAAGGTATAAGGTGGGTGTATGGTACCGGCGAAAGTTGCGCGGCACAAGAGAGGCTAGCAATGGTGAAAGGGTGAGAGCGCGTATAATCCATGGACTCGACATTAGTCATAAAGAACTCACATACTTATTGCAAAAATCTATTAGTCATCGAAACAAAGTACTACGTGCATGCTCCTAGGGGGTAGATGGTCGGAAAAAACCAACACTTGTCCCCGACCGCCACTCATAAGGAAGACAATAAAAAAATATCTCATGCTCCAACTTCGTTACATAACAGTTCACCATACGTGCATGCTACGGGACTCACAAACCTTAACACAAGTATTTCTCAAATTCACAACTACTAACTAGCATGACTCTAATATCACCATCTTCATATCTCAAAACAATCATAAGGAATCAAACTTCTCATAGTACTCAATGCACTTTATATGAAAGTTTTTATTATATCCCTCTTGGATGCCTATGTAACATCCCAAATTTTCAATTTGAAATGTTATACTAGATCATCATTGCATATCATATTTATTGCATTTTGGTTGATCCTAGAAATTTCACGCAACTCAAGGACCCTCGGAGAGAGTTGGGGATTTCGTTATTTTCATATTTGAGTTGTCTCAAATTTTGAAAATAGGATCTTTTGATTTTATTTATTTTATCTTCAATTATTTCTATTACAAAAATATGAGAGAGGGAATAAAATGACTTTCCCAAAATAAAGAAATATTGAGGATTTAATAAAAAAATCTTTTAAGATTTTATTTTGGTTTTATTTGCTATTTTATTTGAATTTAGGAAAAATGCGTGTTTTTCAAAATTGCATTTAGGCTCCAAATAAATGTTCATCCTGTGCGGCTTGATTTTAGAAGTCAGGAAAAATTTATTTCGGGATTTTTGGAGTCCTTTTAGTATTCCTTTTGTTTTTTTCTGAGCGTAACTATTTATATAAAAAAACGCAACCGACCTAACGGGCCGTGTCCGACCCGGACACTAGGCCCGTCCGGCTTTATAAGCCGGGAGCCCAGCCCGGGACCTCCCAAACCCTAGCGCCCCAGCCCCGCTGCCGCCGCCGCGCTGCGCTGCCGGAGGTAGACCTCGCCGCCGCCGGTTTTTCTCGAAAAACCGTTCGGTTTTTCCGACGGTTTTGTTCGTTTTTTTAGTTTTTGTTTTTTTAAATAGATAGGTTTTTCCAGTTTATTTAAATAGTGAGCGTTCGTCCGTTCGTACGTTCTAGCGAACGTTCGTCATTTTTCTTTTTCTCGGATTAAATCCGCGATTTTTCTGATCGCGATTTCTGATCCGATTTTCATTTTAGTCTAACTTTTCGCTCGTTTCTCGGAATCAGGCGATTCAAGCGCGTGGAGTTTCGTCTCGAAACCCTCTTTCTGTTTAACCAACTCAAACAAGTTTTTGTCACTGTAAAAATTGCCCTAGATCCAGAATAGTAAACGAAGCTTATTTTTTTGCCGTTTGTCTTTCGTTGCTTCGTTCGATTTGATTCTTTTTGCCAACCGGAGTTCTTAAGTTGAACTTTCTGGTTAGATCTCTTATTTGAGTTTTACCTGTGCATTAGTTGAGTACTTATTGTATGCTTGTTTGTTTGCGATAGAGTACCCGGAGTGCGCCGCTTGCTACTTCGAATCGCTAGGTTTCCCGGATCATCAGCAAGGCAAGTAACACTTTGATCATGTTTTCCCACTACCCAGTTTTATTGCATTAGATCAATCCTCACACATTGCATGATTAGGATCTAATTAAATTGTGGGTTTGGGAAGTAGTTGAGGTAGTACCTATTACCTGTTTATTATCAAACCTTTGGGAGTTACTTCTATGTTTGCTTATTATGCCATGCTATGCTAGTAGACGTGGATTGGATGAGTGTATCCATGACAAATGTGAGATTGTTAATTAATGGTTTATT